>NW_026291936.1:0-169470 GCF_023091745.1 Budorcas taxicolor | reverse complement strand
AGTGGATTGCCATTTCCTTCTCCAGGGGATCTTCCCACCCAGGGATCGAACCCAGGTCTCCCACATTCCAGGCAGATGCTTTAACCTCTGAGCCGCCAGGTAAGTTTAATCTAAGTAGTTAGTTAACAGACTAACTACTTAGATTAATTAACTTAGATTAACTAACTAACTTAGGTTAACTAGTACTTAGTTTAATCTAAGTACATTTAATCCAAGATTAAAATATAGAACATTTCCAGCCCCTACAAGGGTAACTTTATGCCCTTCTCTAGTTATAACTACCATCTCCCAAATGATAAATACCATGTCCACTTCTATCTCTATTGATTAGTTTTGCCAGTTCTTGAACTCATCTATACACAGTCCTATGGTGTGTATTATTTTGTGTTTGGCTTTTTTGCTGGGAGAGTCATTCTTATTTTCATATTTACCAGTAGTCCATTCTGTTTTCATTGCTGTGTGATATTTAATATGTCACTTCATTTATAGACTACCAAGTTAGCCATCTTCCTTTTGGATGGTCGAGTTTGTTGCTTCGTCACTAAGTTGTGCCTGACTCTTTGCCACTTCGTGCTGTGCAGCGTGCCAGGCTCTGCTGTCCTTCACTATCTCCAGAGTTTGCTCAGAATCATGTCCATTGAGTTGATGAAGCTTTCCAACCATCTCAACTTCTGTCACCCTTTTCTCCTCCTGCCTTCAATCTTTCACAGCATCAGGGTCTTACTCAAAAAGTCGGCTCTTCACATCAGGTGACTAAAGTATTGGAGCTTCAGCTTGACCATCAGTCCTTCCAACGAATATTCAGGATTGACTTCCTTTAGGATTGACTGGTTTGGTCTCCTGCATGGGGACTGGCCTTTCCTGAGGCCACCAGAGCGGGTCCCTGAGGTCCCCGTCGTAACTCGAGAAGACCTGCCGCAACTCGAGAAAATCCAGCAGGTTCTCCCCTCCAGGCGAGATGAGGCCCATTTCGCTGAGGCGTCTCGAGGCTGATCACACCTCACCTCTGAATTTCGAAAGAGTCCTTCACACCCTTGGTGCAAATCAAGAAGTTCCCCGACATAGCCGTCTTCACTCGAGAGGAATCACGAGGGTCCCGCCCACATCCAGAGGAGCCCCGTTTCCGCCTCGTAGCTCGAGAAGAGGGATCCTTTCCCTGCTTCGTCGGGAAAGAGTTCCCGGCCTTCCCGTCGCATCTCAAGAGGAGGCCTCTCACAGGAACGCCTGAGAGGAACTCCAGGGTCGTGTCACCATTCCAGGAGTCCCTCAGATGTCTCAGTCCATTCCAGAGGAACCTCTTTTCCCTTCACCGGCTCGTCGTTCACGCCGAGGATCGACTCACACCAAGGTGGCACGTGGCACAGCCCTGTGGGAAAGCCTCGTGGGAAAGCCTCGAGGGACAGCCTCGAGGGAAAGCCACAGATCCCTTGATCCACGTGACAGGAAGCGTGACACTACTGCTGAAGCTCGGGAGGAAAGCGCACGTTCATGCCCCCACTCGAGACGAGGCCTGACTCCCCTGGGGAGACTCAGAAGCACCCCAAGATCCATGGCAACACTGGAGAGGAATCCTCAAGTTCCGGCCCCGACTCCACACAAGACTGAGGCCCCGGCATGGACGGGAGAGGAATCCCGAGAGGTCCCCTAGCAACTCGCATGGGGACTGGCCTTTCCTGAGGCCACCAGAGCGGGTCCCTGAGGTCCCCGTCGTAACTCGAGAGACCTGCCGCAACTCGAGAAAATCCAGGAGGTTCTCCCCTCCATGCGAGATGAGGCCCATTTCCGCTGAGGTGTCTCGAGGCTGATCACAGCTCACCTCTGGAACTTCGAAAGGCTCCTTCACACCCTTGGTGCAAATCAAGAAGATCCCCGACCTAGCCGTCTCCACTCGAGAGGAATCACGAGGGTCCCCGCCCACATCCAGAGGAGCCCCGTTTCCGCCTCGTAGCTCGAGATGAGGGATCCTTTCCCTGCTTCGTCGGGAAAGATTTCCCGGCGTTCCCGTCGCATCTCAAGAGGAGGCCCTCTCAACAGGAACGGCGAGAGGAACTCCAGGGTCGTGCCACGATTTCAAGAGTCCCCCAGATGTCTCAGTCCATTCCAGAGGAACCTCTTTTCCCTCACCGGCTCGTCTTTCACGCCGAGGATCGACTCACACCAAGGTGGCACGTGGGCACAGCCCTGTGGGAAAGCCTCGTGGGAAAGCCTCGAGGGAAAGCCTCGGGGAAAGACACAGATCCCTTGATCCACGTGACAGGAAGCGTGACACTACTGCTGCAGCTCGGGAGGGAAAGCGCACGTGCATGCCCCCACTCGAGACGAGGCCTGACTCCCCTGGGGAGACTCAGAAGCACCCCAAGATCCATGGCAACACTGGAGAGGAATCCTCAGGTTCCGGCCCCGACTCCACACAAGGACTGAGGCCCCGGCATGGACGGGGAGAGGAATCCCGAGAGGTCCCCTAGCAACTCGCATGGGGACTGGCCTTTCCTGAGGCCACCAGAGCGGGTCCCTGAGGTCCCCGTCGTAACTCGAGAAGACCTGCCGCAACTCGAGAAATCCAGGAGGTTCTCCCCTCCAGGCGAGATGAGGCCCATTTCCGCTGAGGCGTCTCGAGGCTGATCACACCTCACCTCTGGAACTTCGAAAGGGTCCTTCACACCCTTGGTGCAAATCAAGAAGTTCCCCGACATAGCCGTCTCCACTCGAGAGGAATCACGAGGGTCCCGCCCACATCAAGATGAGCCCCGTTTCCGCCTCGTAGCTCGAGATGAGGGATCCTTTCCCTGCTTCTTCGGGAAAGAGTTTCCGGCCTTCCCGTCGCATCTCTAGAGGAGGCCCTCTCAACAGGAACGGCGAGAGGAACTCCAGGGTCGTGCCACCATTCCAAGAGTCCCCCAGATGTCTCAGTCCATTCCAGAGGAACCTCTTTTCCCTTCACCGGCTCGTCTTTCACGCCGAGGATCGACTCACACCAAGGTGGCACGTGGCACAGCCCTGTGGGAAAGCCTCGTGGGAAAGCCTCGAGGGACAGCCTCGAGGGAAAGCCACAGATCCCTTGATCTACGTGACAGGAAGCGTGACACTACTGCTGCAGCTCGGGAGGAAAGCGCACCTGCATGCCCCCACTCGAGACGAGGCCTGACTCCCCTGGGGAGACTCAGAAGCACCCCAAGATCCATGGCAACACTGGAGAGGAATCCTCAGGTTCCAGCCCCGACTCCACACAAGGACTGAGGCCCCGGCATGGACGGGAGAGGAATCCCGAGAGGTCCCCTAGCAACTCGCATGGGGACTGGCCTTTCCTGAGGCCACCAGAGCGGGTCCCTGAGCTCCCCGTCGTAACTCGAGAAGACCTGCCGCAACTCGAGAAAATCCAGGAGGTTCTCCCCTCCAGGCGAGATGAGGCCCATTTCCGCTGAGGCGTCTCGAGGCTGATCACAGCTCACCTCTGGAACTTTGAAAGGCTCCTTCACACCCTTGGTGCAAATCAAGAAGTTCCCCGACCTAGCCGTCTCCACTCGAGAGGAATCACGAGGGTCCCGCCCACATCCAGAGGAGCCCCGTTTCCGCCTCGTAGCTCGAGATGAGGGATCCTTTCCCTGCTTCGTCGGGAAAGATTTCCCGGCGTTCCCGTCGCATCTCAAGAGGAGGCCCTCTCAACAGGAACGGCGAGAGGAACTCCAGGGTCGTGCCACCATTCCAAGAGTCCCCCAGATGCCTCAGTCCATTCCAGAGGAACCTCTTTTCCCTTCACCGGCTCGTCTTTCACGCCGAGGATCGACTCACAGCAAGGTGGCACGTGGCACAACCCTGTGGGAAAGCCTCGTGGGAAAGCCTTGAGGGACAGCCTCGAGGGAAAGCCACAGATCCCTTGATCCACGTGACAGGAAGCGTGACACTACTGCTGCAGCTCGGGAGGCAAGCGCACGTGCATGCCCCCACTCGAGACGAGGCCTGACTCCCCTGGGGAGACTCAGAAGCACCCCAAGATCCATGGCAACACTGGAGAGGAATCCTCAGGTTCCTGGCCCCGACTCCACACAAGGACTGAGGCCCCGGCATGGACGGGAGAGGAATCACGAGAGGTCCCCTAGCAACTCGCATGGGGACTGGCCTTTCCTGAGGCCACCAGAGCGGGTCCCTGAGGTCCCCGTCGTAACTCGAGAAGACCTGCCGCAACTCGAGAAAATCCAGGAGGTTCTCCCCTCCAGGCGAGATGAGGCCCATTTCCGCTGAGGCGTCTCGAGGCTGACCACACCTCACCTCTGGAACTTCGAAAGGGTCCTTCACACCCTTGGTGCAAATCAAGAAGTTCCCCAACATAGCCATCTCCACTCGAGAGGAATCACGAGGGTACCGCCCACATCCAGAGGAGCCCTGTTTCCGCCTCGTAGCTCGAGATGAGGGATCCTTTCCCTGCTTCGTCGGGAAAGAGTTCCGGGCGTTCCCGTCGCATCTCAAGAGGAGGCCCTCTCAACAGGAACGGCGAGAGGAACTCCAGGGTCATGCCACCATTCCAAGAGTCCCCCAGATGTCTCAGTCCATTCCAGAGGAACCTCTTTTCCCTTCACCGGCTCGTCTTTCACGCCGAGGATCGACTCACACCAAGGTGGCACGTGGCACAGCCCTGTGGGAAAGCCTCGTGGGAAAGCCTCGAGGGACAGCCTCGAGGGAAAGCCACAGATCCCTTGATCCACGTGACAGGAAGCGTGACACTACTGCTGCAGCTCGGGAGGAAAGCGCACGTGCATGCCCCCACTCGAGACGAGGCCTGACTCCCCTGGGGAGACTCAGAAGCACCCCAAGATCCATGGCAACACTGGAAAGGAATCCTCAGGTTCCGGCCCCGACTCCACACAAGGACTGAGGCCCCGGCATGGACGGGAGAGGAATCCCGAGAGGTCCCCTAGCAACTCGCATGGGGACTGGCCTTTCCTGAGGCCACCAGTACGGGTCCCTGCGGTCCCCGTCGTAACTCGAGAAGACCTGCCGCAACTCGAGAAAATCCAGGTGGTTCTCCCCTCCAGGCGAGATGAGGCCCATTTCCGCTGAGGCGTCTCGAGGCTGATCACACCTCACCTCTGGAACTTCAAAAGGGTCCTTCACACCCTTGGTGCAAATCAAGAAGTTGCCCGACATACCCGTCTCCACTCGAGAGGAATCACGAGGGTCCCGCCCACATCCAGAGGAGCCCCGTTTCCGCCTCGTAGCTCAAGATGAGGGATCCTTTCCCTGCTTCGTCGGGAAAGAGTTCCCGGCGTTCCCGTCGCATCTCAAGAGGAGGCCCTCTCAACAGGAACGGCGAGAGGAACTCCAGGGTCGTGCCACCATTCCAAGAGTCCCCCAGATGCCTCAGTCCATTCCAGAGGAACCTCTTTTCCCTTCACCGGCTCGTCTTTCACGCCGAGGATCGACTCACACCAAGGTGGCACGTGGCACAGCCCTGTGGGAAAGCCTCGTGGGAAAGCCTCGAGGGACAGCCTCGAGGGAAAGCCACAGATCCCTTGATCCACGTGACAGGAAGCGTGACACTACTGCTGCAGCTCGGGAGGCAAGCGCACGTGCATGCCCCCACTCGAGACGAGGCCTGACTCCCCTGGGGAGACTCAGAAGCACCCCAAGATCCATGGCAACACTGGAGAGGAATCCTCAGGTTCCTGGCCCCGAATCCACACAAGGACTGAGGCCCCGGCATGGACGGGAGAGGAATCCCGAGAGGTCCCCTAGCAACTCGCATGGGGACTGGCCTTTCCTGAGGCCACCAGAGCGGGTCCCTGAGGTCCCCGTCGTAACTCGAGAAGACCTGCCGCAACTCGAGAAAATCCAGGAGGTTCTCCCCTCCAGGCGAGATGAGGCCCATTTCCGCTGAGGCGTCTCGAGGCTGACCACACCTCACCTCTGGAACTTCGAAAGGGTCCTTCACACCCTTGGTGCAAATCAAGAAGTTCCCCGACATAGCCATCTCCACTCGAGAGGAATCACGAGGGTACCGCCCACATCCAGAGGAGCCCCGTTTCCGCCTCGTAGCTCGAGATGAGGGATCCTTTCCCTGCTTCGTCGGGAAAGAGTTCCGGGCGTTCCCGTCGCATCTCAAGAGGAGGCCCTCTCAACAGGAACGGCGAGAGGAACTCCAGGGTCGTGCCACCATTCCAAGAGTCCCACAGATGTCTCAGTCCATTCCAGAGGAACCTCTTTTCCCTTCACCGGTTCGTCTTTCACGCCGAGGATCGACTCACACCAAGGTGGCACGTGGCACAGCCCTGTGGGAAAGCCTCGTGGGAAAGCCTCGAGGGACAGCCTCGAGGGAAAGCCACAGATCCCTTGATCCACGTGACAGGAAGCGTGACACTACTGCTGCAGCTCGGGAGGAAAGCGCACGTGCATGCCCCCACTCGAGATGAGGCCTGACTCCCCTGGGGAGACTCAGAAGCACCCCAAGATCCATGGCAACACTGGAGAGGAATCCTCAGGTTCCGGCCCCGACTCCACACAAGGACTGAGGCCCCGGCATGGACGGGAGAGGAATCCCGAGAGGTCCCCTAGCAACTCGCATGGGGACTGGCCTTTCCTGAGGCCACCAGAGCGGGTCCCTGAGGTCCCCGTCGTAACTCGAGAAGACCTGCCGCAACTCGAGAAAATCCAGGAGGTTCTCCCCTCCAGGCGAGATGAGGCCCATTTCCGCTGAGGCGTCTCGAGGGTGATCACACCTCACCTCTGGAACTTCGAAAGGGTCCTTCACACCCTTGGTGCAAATCAAGAAGTTCCCTGACATACCCGTCTCCACTCGAGAGGAATCACGAGGGTCACGCCCACATCCAGAGGAGCCCCGTTTCCGCCTCGTAGCTCGAGATGAGGGATCCTTTCCCTGCTTCGTCGGGAAAGAGTTCCCGGCGTTCCCGTCGCATCTCAAGAGGCGGCCCTCTCAACAGGAACGGCGAGAGGAACTCCAGGGTCGTGCCACCATTCCAAGAGTCCCCCAGATGTCTCAGTCCATTCCAGAGGAACCTCTTTTCCCTTCACCGGCTCGTCTTTCACGCCGAGGATCGACTCACACCAAGGTGGCACGTGGCACAGCCCTGTGGGAAAGCCTCGTGGGAAAGCTTCGAGGGACAGCCTCGAGGGAAAGCCACAGATCCCTTGATCCACGTGACAGGAAGCGTGACACTACTGCTGCAGCTCGGGAGGAAAGCGCACGTGCATGCCCCAACTCGAGACGAGGCCTGACTCCCCTGGGGAGACTCAGAAGCACCCCAAGATCCATGGCAACACTGGAGAGGAATCCTCAGGTTCCGGCCCCGACTCCACACAAGGACTGAGGCCCCGGCATGGACGGGAGAGGAATCCCGAGAGGTCCCCTAGCAACTCTCATGGGGACTGGCCTTTCCTGAGGCCACCAGAGCGGGTCCCTGAGGTCCCCGTCGTAACTCGAGAAGACCTGTCGCAACTCGAGAAAATCCAGGAGGTTCTCCCCTCCAGGCGAGATGAGGCCCATTTCCGTTGAGGCGTCTCGAGGCTGATCACACCTCACCTCTGGAACTTCGAAAGGGTCCTTCACACCCTTGGTGCAAATCAAGAAGTTCCCCGACATACCCGTCTCCACTCGAGAGGAATCACGAGGGTCCCGCCCACATCCAGAGGAGCCCGGTTTCCGCCTCGTAGCTCGAGATGAGGGATCCTTTCCCTGCTTCATCGGGAAAGAGATCCCGGCGTTCCCGTCGCATCTCAAGAGGAGACCCTCTCAACAGGAACGGCGAGAGGAACTCCAGGGTCGTGCCACCATTCCAAGAGTCCCCCAGATGTCTCAGTCCATTCCAGAGGAACCTCTTTTCCCTTCACCGGCTCGTCTTTCACGCCGAGGATCGACTCACACCAAGGTGGCACGTGGCACAGCCCTGTGGGAAAGCCTCGTGGGAAAGCCTCGAGGGACAGCCTCGAGGGAAAGCCACAGATCCCTTGATCCACGTGACAGGAAGCGTGACACTACTGCTGCAGCTCGGGAGGAAAGCGCACGTGCATGCCCCCACTCGAGACGAGGCCTGACTCCCCTGGGGAGACTCAGAAGCACCCCAAGATCCATGGCAACACTGGAGAGGAATCCTCAGGTTCCGGCCCCGACTCCACACAAGGACTGAAGCCCCGGCATGGACGGGAGAGGAATCCCGAGAGGTCCCCTAGCAACTCGCATGGGGACTGGCCTTTCCTGAGGCCACCAGAGCGGGTCCCTGAGGTCCCCGTCGTCACTCGAGAAGACCTGCCGCAACTCGAGAAAATCCAGGAGGTTCTCCCCTCCAGGCGAGATGAGGCCCATTTCCGCTGAGGCGTCTCGAGGCTGATCACACCTCCCCTCTGGAACTTCGAAAGGGTCCTTCACACCCTTGGTGCAAATCAAGAAGTTCCCCGACATACCCGTCTCCACTCGAGAGGAATCACGAGGGTCCCGCCCACATCCAGAGGAGCCCCGTTTCCGCCTCGTAGCTCGAGATGAGTGATCCTTTCCCTGCTTCGTCGGGAAAGAGTTCCTGGCGTTCCCGTCGCATCTCAAGAGGAGGCCCTCTCAACAGGAACGGCGAGAGGAACTCCAGGGTCGTGCCACCATTCCAAGAGTCCCCCAGATGTCTCAGTCCATTCCAGAGGAACCTCTTTTCCCTTCACCGGCTCGTCTTTCACGCCGAGGATCGACTCACACCAAGGTGGCACGTGGCACAGCCCTGTGGGAAAGCCTCGTGGGAAAGCCTCGAGGGACAGCCTCGAGGGAAAGCCACAGATCCCTTGATCCACGTGACAGGAAGCGTGACACTACTGCTGGAGCTCGGGAGGAAAGCGCACGTGCATGCCCCCACTCGAGACGAGGCCTGACTCCCCTGGGGAGACTCAGAAGAACCCCAAGATCCATGGCAACACTGGAGAGGAATCCTCAGGTTCCGGCCCCGACTCCACACAAGGACTGAGGCCCCGGCATGGACGGGAGAGGAATCCCGAGAGGTCCCCTAGCAACTGGCATGGGGACTGGCCTTTCCTGAGGCCACCAGAGTGGGTCCCTGAGGTCCCCGTCGTAACACGAGAAGACCTGCCGCAACTCGAGAAAATCCAGGAGGTTCTCCCCTCCAGGCGAGATGAGGCCCATTTCCGCTGAGGCGTCTCGAGGGTGATCACACCTCCCCTCTGGAACTTCGAAAGGGTCCTTCACACCCTTGTTGCAAATCAAGAAGTTCCCCGACATACCCGTCTCCACTCGAGAGGAATCACGAGGGTCCCGCCCACATCCAGAGGAGCCCCGTTTCCGCCTCGTAGCTCGAGATGAGGGATCCTTTCCCTGCTTCGTCGGGAAAGAGTTCCCGGCGTTCCCGTCGCATCTCAAGAGGAGGCCCTCTCAACAGGAACGGCGAGAGGAACTCCAGGGTCGTGCCACCATTCCAAGAGTCCCCCAGATGTCTCAGTCCATTCCAGAGGAACCTCTTTTCCCTTCACCGGCTCGTCTTTCACGCCGAGGATCGACTCACACCAAGGTGGCACGTGGCACAGTCCTGTGGGAAAGCCTCGTGGGAAAGCCTCGAGGGACAGCCTCGAGGGAAAGCCACAGATCCCTTGATCCACGTGACAGGAAGCGTGACACTACTGCTGCAGCTCGGGAGGAAAGCGCACGTGCATGCCCCCACTCGAGACGAGGCCTGACTCCCCTGGGGAGACTCAGAAGCACCCCAAGATCCATGGCAACACTGGAGAGGAATCCTCAGGTTCCGGCCCCGACTCCACACAAGGACTGAGGCCCCGGCATGGACGGGAGAGGAATCCCGAGAGGTCCCCTAGCAACTCTCATGGGGACTGGCCTTTCCTGAGGCCACCAGAGCGGGTCCCTGAGGTCCCCGTCGTAACTGGAGAAGACCTGTCGCAACTCGAGAAAATCCAGGAGGTTCTCCCCTCCAGGCGAGATGAGGCCCATTTCCGCTGAGGCGTCTCGAGGCTCATCACACCTCACCTCTGGAACTTCGAAAGGGTCCTTCACACCCTTGGTGCAAATCAAGAAGTTCCACGACATACCCGTCTCCACTCGAGAGGAATCACGAGGGTCCGCCCACATCCAGAGGAGCCCGGTTTCCGCCTCGTAGCTCGAGATGAGGGATCCTTTCCCTGCTTCTTCGGGAAAGAGATCCCGGCGTTCCCGTCGCATCTCAAGAGGAGGCCCTCTCAACAGGAACGGCGAGAGGAACTCCAGGGTCGTGCCACCATTCCAAGAGTCCCCCAGATGTCTCAGTCCATTCCAGAGGAACCTCTTTTCCCTTCACCGGCTCGTCTTTCACGCCGAGGATCGACTCACACCAAGGTGGCACGTGGCACAGCCCTGTGGGAAAGCCTCGTGGGAAAGCCTCGAGGGACAGCCTCGAGGGAAAGCCACAGATCCCTTGATCCACGTGACAGGAAGCGTGACACTACTGCTGCAGCTCGGGAGGAAAGCGCACGTGCATGCCCCCACTCGAGACGAGGCCTGACTCCCCTGGGGAGACTCAGAAGCACCCCAAGATCCATGGCAACACTGGAGAGGAATCCTCAGGTTCCGGCCCCGACTCCACACAAGGACTGAGGCCCCGGCATGGACAGGAGAGGAATCCCGAGAGGTCCCCTAGCAACTCGCATGGGGACTGGCCTTTCCTGAGGCCACCAGAGCGGGTCCCTGAGGTCCCCGTCGTAACTCGAGAAGACCTGCCGCAACTCGAGAAAATCCAGGAGGTTCTCCCCTCCAGGCGAGATGAGGCCCATTTCCGCTGAGGCGTCTCGAGGCTGATCACACCTCACCTCTGGAACTTCGAAAGGATCCTTCACACCCTTGGTGCAAATCAAGAAGTTCCCCGACATACCCGTCTCCACTCGAGAGGAATCACGAGGGTCCCGCCCACATCCAGAGGAGCCCCGTTTCCGCCTCGTAGCTCGAGATGAGGGATCCTTTCCCTGCTTCGTTGGGAAAGAGTTCCCGGAGTTCCCGTCGCATCTCAAGAGGAGGCCCTCTCAACAGGAACGGCGAGAGGAACTCCAGGGTCGTGCCACCATTCCAAGAGTCCCCCAGATGTCTCAGTCCATTCCAGAGGAACCTCTTTTCCCTTCACCGGCTCGTCTTTCACGCCGAGGATCGACTCACACCAAGGTGGCACGTGGCACAGCCCTGTGGGAAAGCCTCGTGGGAAAGCCTCGAGGGACAGCCTCGAGGGAAAGCCACAGATCCCTTGATCCACGTGACAGGAAGCGTGACACTACTGCTGCAGCTCGGGAGGAAAGCGCACGTGCATGCCCCCACTCGAGACGAGGCCTGACTCCCCTGGGGAGACTCAGAAGCACCCCAAGATCCATGGCAACACTGGAGAGGAATCCTCAGCTTCCGGCCCCGACTCCACACAAGGACTGAGGCCCCGGCATGGACGGGAGAGGAATCCCGAGAGGTCCCCTAGCAACTCGCATGGGGACTGGCCTTTCCTAAGGTCACCAGAGCGGGTCCATGAGGTCCCCGTCGTAACTCGAGAAGACCTGCCGCAACTCGAGAAAATCCAGGAGGTTCTCCCCTCCAGACGAGATGAGGCCCATTTCCGCTGAGGCGTCTCGAGGCTGATCACACCTCACCTCTGGAACTTCGAAAGGGTCCTTCACACCCTTGGTGCAAATCAAGAAGTTCCACGACATACCCGTCTCCACTCGAGAGGAATCACGAGGGTCCGCCCACATCCAGAGGAGCCCGGTTTCCGCCTCGTAGCTCGAGATGAGGGATCCTTTCCCTGCTTCTTCGGGAAAGAGATCCCGGCGTTCCCGTCGCATCTCAAGAGGAGGCCCTCTCAACAGGAACGGCGAGAGGAACTCCAGGGTCGTGCCACCATTCCAAGAGTCCCCCAGATGTCTCAGTCCATTCCAGAGGAACCTCTTTTCCCTTCACCGGCTCGTCTTTCACGCCGAGGATCGACTCACACCAAGGTGGCACGTGGCACAGCCCTGTGGGAAAGCCTCGTGGGAAAGCCTCGAGGGACAGCCTCGAGGGAAAGCCACAGATCCCTTGATCCACGTGACAGGAAGCGTGACACTACTGCTGCAGCTCGGGAGGAAAGCGCACGTGCATGCCCCCACTCGAGACGAGGCCTGACTCCCCTGGGGAGACTCAGAAGCACCCCAAGATCCATGGCAACACTGGAGAGGAATCCTCAGCTTCCGGCCCCGACTCCACACAAGGACTGAGGCCCCGGCATGGACGGGAGAGGAATCCCGAGAGGTCCCCTAGCAACTCGCATGGGGACTGGCCTTTCCTAAGGTCACCAGAGCGGGTCCATGAGGTCCCCGTCGTAACTCGAGAAGACCTGCCGCAACTCGAGAAAATCCAGGAGGTTCTCCCCTCCAGGCGAGATGAGGCCCATTTCCGCTGAGGCGTCTCGAGGCTGATCACACCTCACCTCTGGCACTTCGAAAGGGTCCTTCACACCCTTGGTGCAAATCAAGAAGTTCCCCGACATACCCGTCTAAACTCGAGAGGAATCACGAGGGTCCCGCCCACATCCAGAGGAGCCCCGTTTCCGCCTCGTAGCTCGAGATGAGGGATCCTTTCCCTGCTTCGTCGGGAAAGAGTTCCCGGCGTTCCCTTCGCATCTCAAGAGGAGGCCCTCTCAACAGGAATGGCGAGAGGAACTCCAGGGTCGTGCCACCATTCCAAGAGTCCCCCAGATGTCTCAGTCCATTCCAGAGGAACCTCTTTTCCCTTCACCGGCTCGTCTTTCACGCCGAGGATCGACTCACACCAAGGTGGCACGTGGCACAGCCCTGTGGGAAAGCCTCGTGGGAAAGCCTCGAGGGACAGCCTCGAGGGAAAGCCACAGATCCCTAGATCCACGTGACAGGAAGCGTGACACTACTGCTGCAGCTCGGGAGGAAAGCGCACGTGCATGCCCCCACTCGAGACGAGGCCTGACTCCCCTGGGGAGACTCAGAAGCACCCCAAGATCCATGGCAACACTGGAGAGGAATCCTCAGGTTTCGGCCCCGACTCCACACAAGGACTGAGGCCCCGGCATGGACGGGAGAGGAATCCCGAGAGGTCCCCTAGCAACTCGCATGGGGACTGGCCTTTCCTGAGGCCACCAGAGCGGGTCCCTGAGGTCCCCGTCGTAACTCGAGAAGACCTGCCGCAACTCGAGAAAATCCAGGAGGTTCTCCCCTCCAGGCGAGATGAGGCCCATTTCCGCTGAGGCGTCTCGAGGCTGATCACACCTCCCCTCTGGAACTTCGAAAGGGTCCTTCACACCCTTGGTGCAAATCAAGAAGTTCCCCGACCTACCCGTCTCCACTCGAGAGGAATCACGAGGGTCCCGCCCACATCCAGAGGAGCCCGGTTTACGCCTCGTAGCTCGAGATGAGGGATCCTTTCCCTGCTTCTTCGGGAAAGAGATCCCGGCGTTCCCGTCGCAACTCAAGAGGAGGCCCTCTCAACAGGAACGGCGAGAGGAACTCCAGGGTCGTGCCACCATTCCAAGAGTCCCCCAGATGTCTCAGTCCATTCCAGAGGAACCTCTTTTCCCTTCACCGGCTCGTCTTTCACGCCGAGGATCGACTCACACCAAGGTGGCACGTGGCACAGCCCTGTGGGAAAGCCTCGTGGGAAAGCCTCGAGGGACAGCCTCGAGGGAAAGCCACAGATCCCTTGATCCACGTGACAGGAAGCGTGACACTACTGCTGCAGCTCGGGAGGAAAGCGCACGTGCATGCCCCCACTCGAGACGAGGCCTGACTCCCCTGGGGAGACTCAGAAGCACCCCAAGATCCATGGCAACACTGGAGAGGAATCCTCAGCTTCCGGCCCCGACTCCACACAAGGACTGAGGCCCCGGCATGGACGGGAGAGGAAACCCGAGAGGTCCCCTAGCAACTCGCATGGGGACTGGCCTTTCCTGAGGCCACCAGAGCGGGTCCCTGAGGTCCCCGTCGTAACTCGAGAAGACCTGCCGCAACTCGAGAAAATCCAGGAGGTTCTCCCCTCCAGGCGAGATGAGGCCCATTTCCGCTGAGGCGTCTCGAGGGTGATCACACCTCCCCTCTGGAACTTCGAAAGGGTCCTTCACACCCTTGGTGCAAATCAAGAAGTTCCCTGACATACCCGTCTCCACTCGAGAGGAATCACGAGGGTCCCGCCCACATCCAGAGGAGCCCCGTTTCCGCCTCGTAGCTCGAGATGAGGGTTCCTTTCCCTGCTTCGTCGGGAAAGAGTTCCCGGCGTTCCCGTCGCATCTCAAGAGGAGGCCCTCTCAACAGGAACGGCGAGAGGAACTGCAGGGTCGTGCCACCATTCCAAGAGTCCCCCAGATGTCTCAGTCCATTCCAGAGGAACCTCTTTTCCCTTCACCGCCTCGTCTTTCACGCCGAGGATCGACTCACACCAAGGTGGCACGTGGCACAGCCCTGTGGGAAAGCCTCGTGGGAAAGCCTCGAGGGACAGCCTCGAGGGAAAGCCACAGATCCCTTGATCCACGTGACAGGAAGCGTGACACTACTGCTGCAGCTCGGGAGGAAAGCGCACGTGCATGCCCCCGCTCGAGACGAGGCCTGACTCCCCTGGGGAGACTCAGAAGCACCCCAAGATCCATGGCAACACTGGAGAGGAATCCTCAGGTTCCGGCCCCGACTCCACACAAGGACTGAGGCCCCGGCATCGACGGGAGAGGAATCCCGAGAGGTCCCCTAGCAACTCGCATGGGGACTGGCCTTTCCTGAGGCCACCAGAGCGGGTCCCTGAGGTCCCCGTCGTAACTCGAGAAGACCTGCCGCAACTCGAGAAAATCCAGGAGGTTCTCCCCTCCAGGCGAGATGAGGCCCATTTCCGCTGAGGCGTCTCGAGGCTGATCACACCTCCTCTCTGGAACTTCGAAAGGGTCCTTCACACCCTTGGTGCAAATCAAGAAGTTCCCCGACATACCCGTCTCCACTCGAGAGGAATCACGAGGGTCCCGCCCACATCCAGAGGAGCCACGTTTCCGCCTCGTAGCTCGAGATGAGGGATCCTTTCCCTGCTTCGTTGGGAAAGAGTTCCCGGCGTTCCCGTCGCATCTCAAGAGGAGGCCCTCTCTACAGGAACGGCGAGAGGAACTCCAGGGTCGTGCCACCATTCCAAGAGTCCCCCAGATGTCTCAGTCCATTCCAGAGGAACCTCTTTTCCCTTCACCGGCTCGTCTTTCACGCCGAGGATCGACTCACACCAAGGTGGCACGTGGCACAGCCCTGTGGAAAGCCTCGTGGGAAAGCCTCGAGGGACAGCCTCGAGGGACAGCCTCGAGGGAAAGCCACAGATCCCTTGATCCACGTGACAGGAAGCGTGACACTACTGCTGCAGCTCGGGAGGAAAGCGCACGTGCATGCCCCCACTCGAGACGAGGCCTGACTCCCCTGGGGAGACTCAGAAGCACCCCAAGATCCATGGCAACACTGGAGAGGAGTCCTCAGGTTCCGGCCCCGACTCCACACAAGGACTGAGGCCCCGGCATGGACGGGAGAGGAATCCCGAGAGGTCCCCTAGCAACTCGCATGGGGACTGGCCTTTCCTGAGGCCACCAGAGCGGGTCCCTGAGGTCCCCGTCGTAACTCGAGAAGACGTGCCGCAACTCCAGAAAATCCAGGAGGTTCTCCCCTCCAGGCGAGATGAGGCCCATTTCCGCTGAGGCGTCTCGAGGGTGATCACACTTCCCCTCTGGAACTTCGAAAGGGTCCTTCACATCCTTGGTGCAAATCAAGAAGTTCCCTGACATACCCGTCTCCACTCGAGAGGAATCACGAGGGTACCGCCCACATCCAGAGGAGCCCCGTTTCCGCCTCGTAGCTCGAGATGAGGGATCCTTTCCCTGCTTCGTCGGGAAAGAGTTCCCGGCGTTCCCGACGCATCTCAAGAGGAGGCCCTCTCAACAGGAACGGCGAGAGGAACTCCAGGGTCGTGCCACCATTCCAAGAGTCCCCCAGATGTCTCAGTCCATTCCAGAGGAACCTCTTTTCCCTTCACCGGCTGGTCTTTCACGCCGAGGATCGACTCACACCAAGGTGGCACGTGGCACAGCCCTGTGGGAAAGCCTCGTGGGAAAGCCTCGAGGGACAGCCTCGAGGGAAAGCCACAGATCCCTTGATCCACGTGACAGGAAGCGTGACACTACTGCTGCAGCTAGGGAGGAAAGCGCACGTGCATGCCCCCGCTCGAGACGAGGCCTGACTCCCCTGGGGAGACTCAGAAGCACCCCAAGATCCATGGCAACACTGGAGAGGAATCCTCAGGTTCCGGCCCCGACTCCACACAAGGACTGAGGCCCCGGCATGGACGGGAGAGGAATCCCGAGAGGTCCCCTAGCAAATCGCATGGGGACTGGCCTTTCCTGAGGACACCAGAGCGGGTCCCTGAGGTCCCCGTCGTAACTCGAGAAGACCTGCCGCAACTCGAGAAAATCCAGGAGGTTCTCCCCTCCAGGCGAGATGAGGCCCATTTCCGCTGAGGCGTCTCGAGGCTGATCACACCTCCTCTCTGGAACTTCGAAAGGGTCCTTCACACCCTTGGTGCAAATCAAGAAGTTCCCCGACCTAGCCGTCTCCACTCGAGAGGAATCACGAGGGTCCCGCCCACATCCAGAGGAGCCCCGTTTCCGCCTCGCAGCTCGAGATGAGGGATCCTTTCCCTGCTTCGTTGGGAAAGAGTTCCCGGCGTTCCCGTCGCATCTCAAGAGGAGGCCCTCTCAACAGGAACGGCGAGAGGAACTCCAGGGTCGTGCCACCATTCCAAGAGTCCCCCAGATGTCTCAGTCCATTCCAGAGGAACCTCTTTTCCCTTCACCGGCTCGTCTTTCACGCCGAGGATCGACTCACACCAAGGTGGCACGTGGCACAGCCCTGTGGGAAAGCCTCGTGGGAAAGCCTCGAGGGACAGCCTCGAGGGAAAGCCACAGATCCCTTGATCCACGTGACAGGAAGCGTGACACTACTGCTGCAGCTAGGGAGGAAAGCGCACGTGCATGCCCCCGCTCGAGACGAGGCCTGACTCCCCTGGGGAGACTCAGAAGCACCCCAAGATCCATGGCAACACTGGAGAGGAATCCTCAGGTTCCGGCCCCGACTCCACACAAGGACTGAGGCCCCGGCATGGACGGGAGAGGAATCCCGAGAGGTCCCCTAGCAACTCGCATGGGGACTGGCCTTTCCTGAGGCCACCAGAGCGGGTCCCTGAGGTCCCCGTCGTAACTCGAGAAGACCTGCCGCAACTCGAGAAAATCCAAGAGGTTCTCCCCTCCAGGCGAGATGAGGCCCATTTCCGCTGAGGCGTCTCGAGGCTGATCACACCTCCCCTCTGGAACTTCGAAAGGGTCCTTCACACCCTTGGTGCAAATCAAGAAGTTCCCCGACATACCCGTCTCCACTCGAGAGGAATCACGAGGGTCCCGCCCACATCCAGAGGAGCCACGTTTCCGCCTCGTAGCTCGAGATGAGGGATCCTTTCCCTGCTTCGTTGGGAAAGAGTTCCCGGCGTTCCCGTCGCATCTCAAGAGGAGGCCCTCTCTACAGGAACGGCGAGAGGAACTCCAGGGTCGTGCCACCATTCCAAGAGTCCCCCAGATGTCTCAGTCCATTCCAGAGGAACCTCTTTTCCCTTCACCGGCTCGGCTTTCACGCCGAGGATCGACTCACACCAAGGTGGCACGTGGCACAGCCCTGTGGGAAAGCCTCGTGGGAAAGCCTCAAGGGACAGCCTCGAGGGAAAGCCACAGATCCCTTGATCCACGTGACAGGAAGCGTGACACTACTGCTGCAGCTCGGGAGGAAAGCGCACGTGCATGCCCCCACTCGAGACGAGGCCTGACTCCCCTGGGGAGACTCAGAAGCACCCCAAGATCCATGGCAACACTGGAGAGGAATCCTCAGGTTTCAGCCCCGACTCCACACAAGGACTGATGCCCCGGCATGGACGGGAGAGGAATCCCGAGAGGTCCCCTAGCAACTCGCATGGGGACTGGCCTTTCCTGAGGCCACCAGAGCGGGTCCCTGAGGTCCCCGTCGTAACTCGAGAAGACCTGCCGCAACTCGAGAAAATCCAGGAGGTTCTCCCCTCCAGGCGAGATGAGGCCCATTTCCGCTGAGGCGTCTCGAGGCTGATCACACCTCCCCTCTGGAACTTCGAAAGGGTCCTTCACCCCCTTGGTGCAAATCAAGAAGTTCCCCGACCTAGCCGTCTCTACTCGAGAGGAATCACGAGGGTCCCGCCCACATCCAGAGGAGCCCCGTTTCCGCCTCGTAGCTCGAGATGAGGGTTCCTTTCCCTGCTTCGTCGGGAAAGAGTTCCCGGCGTTCCCGTCGCATCTCAAGAGGAGGCCCTCTCAACAGGAACGGCGAGAGGAACTCCAGGGTCGTGCCACCATTCCAAGAGTCCCCCAGATGTCTCAGTCCATTCCAGAGGAACCTCTTTTCCCTTCACCGGCTCGTCTTTCACGCCGAGGATCGACTCACACCAAGGTGGCACGTGGCACAGCCCTGTGGGAAAGCCTCGTGGGAAAGCCTCGAGGGACAGCCTCGAGGGAAAGCCACAGATCCCTTGATCCACGTGACAGGAAGCGTGACACTACTGCTGCAGCTCGGGAGGAAAGCGCACGTGCATGCCCCCACTCGAGACGAGGCCTGACTCCCCTGGGGAGACTCAGAAGCACCCCAAGATCCATGGCAACACTGGAGAGGAATCCTCAGGTTCCGGCCCCGACTCCACACAAGGACTGAGGCCCCGGCATGGACGGGAGAGGAATCCCGAGAGGTCCCCTAGCAAATCGCATGGGGACTGGCCTTTCCTGAGGCCACCAGAGCGGGTCCCTGAGGTCCCCGTCGTAACTCGAGAAGACCTGCCGCAACTCGAGAAAATCCAGGAGGTTCTCCCCTCCAGGCGAGATGAGGCCCATTTCCGCTGAGGCGTCTCGAGGCTGATCACACCTCCTCTCTGGAACTTCGAAAGGGTCCTTCACACCCTTGGTGCAAATCAAGAAGTTCCCCGACATACCCGTCTCCACTCGAGAGGAATCACGAGGGTCCCGCCCACATCCAGAGGAGCCCCGTTTCCGCCTCGTAGTTCGAGATGAGGGATCCTTTCCCTGCTTCGTTGGGAAAGAGTTCCCGGCGTTCCCGTCGCATCTCAAGAGGAGGCCCTCTCAACAGGAACGGCGAGAGGAACTCCAGGGTCGTGCCACCATTCCAAGAGTCCCCCAGATGTCTCAGTCCATTCCAGAGGAACCTCTTTTCCCTTCACCGGCTCGTCTTTCACGCCGAGGATCGACTCACACCAAGGTGGCACGTGGCACAGCCCTGTGGGAAAGCCTCGTGGGAAAGCCTCGAGGGACAGCCTCGAGGGAAAGCCACAGATCCCTTGATCCACGTGACAGGAAGCGTGACACTACTGCTGCAGCTCGGGAGGAAAGCGCACGTGCATGCCCCCACTCGAGACGAGGCCTGACTCCCCTGGGGAGACTCAGAAGCACCCCAAGATCCATGGCAACACTGGAGAGGAATCCTCAGGTTTCGGCCCCGACTCCACACAAGGACTGAGGCCCCGGCATGGACGGGAGAGGAATCCCGAGAGGTCCCCTAGCAACTCGCATGGGGACTGGCCTTTCCTGAGGCCACAAGAGCGGGTCCCTGAGGTCCCCGTCGTAACTCGAGAAGACCTGCCGCAACTCGAGAAAATCCAGGAGGTTCTCCCCTCCAGGCGAGATGAGGCCCATTTCCGCTGAGGCGTCTCGAGGCTGATCACACCTCCCCTCTGGAACTTCGAAAGGGTCCTTCACACCCTTGGTGCAAATCAAGAAGTTCCCCGACCTAGCCGTCTCTACTCGAGAGGAATCACGAGGGTCCCGCCCACATCCAGAGGAGCCCCGTTTCCGCCTCGTAGCTCGAGATGAGGGATCCTTTCCCTGCTTCGTCGGGAAAGATTTCCCGGCGTTCCCGTCGCATCTCAAGAGGAGGCCCTCTCAACAGGAACGGCGAGAGGAACTCCAGGGTCGTGCCACCATTCCAAGAGTCCCCCAGATGTCTCAGTCCATTCCAGAGGAACCTCTTTTCCCTTCACCGGCTCGTCTTTCACGCCGAGGATCGACTCACACCAAGGTGGCACGTGGCACAGCCCTGTGGGAAAGCCTCGTGGGAAAGCCTCGAGGGACAGCCTCGAGGGACAGCCTCGAGGGAAAGCCACAGATCCCTTGATCCACGTGACAGGAAGCGTGACACTACTGCTGCAGCTCGGGAGGAAAGCGCACGTGCATGCCCCCACTCGAGACGAGGCCTGACTCCCCTGGGGAGACTCAGAAGCACCCCAAGATCCATGGCAACACTGGAGAGGAGTCCTCAGGTTCCGGCCCCGACTCCACACAAGGACTGAGGCCCCGGCATGGACGGGAGAGGAATCCCGAGAGGTCCCCTAGCAACTCGCATGGGGACTGGCCTTTCCTGAGGCCACCAGAGCGGGTCCCTGAGGTCCCCGTCGTAACTCGAGAAGACCTGCCGCAACTCGAGAAAATCCAGGAGGTTCTCCCCTCCAGGCGAGATGAGGCCCATTTCCGCTGAGGCGTCTCGAGGCTGATCACACCTCCCCTCTGGAACTTCGAAAGGGTCCTTCACACCCTTGGTGCAAATCAAGAAGTTCCCCGACCTAGCCGTCTCTACTCGAGAGGAATCACGAGGGTCCCGCCCACATCCAGAGGAGCCCCGTTTCCGCCTCGTAGCTCGAGATGAGGGTTCCTTTCCCTGCTTCGTCGGGAAAGAGTTCCCGGCGTTCCCGTCGCATCTCAAGAGGAGGCCCTCTCAACAGGAACGGCGAGAGGAACTCCAGGGTCGTGCCACCATTCCAAGAGTCCCCCAGATGTCTCAGTCCATTCCAGAGGAACCTCTTTTCCCTTCACCGGCTCGTCTTTCACGCCGAGGATCGACTCACACCAAGGTGGCACGTGGCACAGCCCTGTGGGAAAGCCTCGTGGGAAAGCCTCGAGGGACAGCCTCGAGGGAAAGCCACAGATCCCTTGATCCACGTGACAGGAAGCGTGACACTACAGCTGCAGCTAGGGAGGAAAGCGCACGTGCATGCCCCCGCTCGAGACGAGGCCTGACTCCCCTGGGGAGACTCAGAAGCACCCCAAGATCCATGGCAACACTGGAGAGGAATCCTCAGGTTCCGGCCCCGACTCCACACAAGGACTGAGGCCCCGGCATGGACGGGAGAGGAATCCCGAGAGGTCCCCTAGCAAATCGCATGGGGACTGGCCTTTCCTGAGGCCACCAGAGCGGGTCCCTGAGGTCCCCGTCGTAACTCGAGAAGACCTGCCACAACTCGAGAAAATCCAGGAGGTTCTCCCCTCCAGGCGAGATGAGGCCCATTTCCGCTGAGGCGTCTCGAGGCTGATCACACCTCCTCTCTGGAACTTCGAAAGGGTCCTTCACACCCTTGGTGCAAATCAAGAAGTTCCCCGACATACCCGTCTCCACTCGAGAGGAATCACGAGGGTCCCGCCCACATCCAGAGGAGCCCCGTTTCCGCCTCGTAGTTCGAGATGAGGGATCCTTTCCCTGCTTCGTTGGGAAAGAGTTCCCGGCGTTCCCGTCGCATCTCAAGAGGAGGCCCTCTCAACAGGAACGGCGAGAGGAACTCCAGGGTCGTGCCACCATTCCAAGAGTCCCCCAGATGTCTCAGTCCATTCCAGAGGAACCTCTTTTCCCTTCACCGGCTCGTCTTTCACGCCGAGGATCGACTCACACCAAGGTTTCACGTGGCACAGCCCTGTGGGAAAGCCTCGTGGGAAAGCCTCGAGGGACAGCCTCGAGGGAAAGCCACAGATCCCTTGATCCACGTGACAGGAAGCGTGACACTACTGCTGCAGCTCGGGAGGAAAGCGCACGTGCATGCCCCCACTCGAGACGAGGCCTGACTCCCCTGGGGAGACTCAGAAGCACCCCAAGATCCATGGCAACACTGGAGAGGAATCCTCAGGTTTCGGCCCCGACTCCACACAAGGACTGAGGCCCCGGCATGGACGGGAGAGGAATCCCGAGAGGTCCCCTAGCAACTCGCATGGGGACTGGCCTTTCCTGAGGCCACAAGAGCGGGTCCCTGAGGTCCCCGTCGTAACTCGAGAAGACCTGCCGCAACTCGAGAAAATCCAGGAGGTTCTCCCCTCCAGGCGAGATGAGGCCCATTTCCGCTGAGGCGTCTCGAGGCTGATCACACCTCCCCTCTGGAACTTCGAAAGGGTCCTTCACACCCTTGGTGCAAATCAAGAAGTTCCCCGACCTAGCCGTCTCTACTCGAGAGGAATCACGAGGGTCCCGCCCACATCCAGAGGAGCCCCGTTTCCGCCTCGTAGCTCGAGATGAGGGATCCTTTCCCTGCTTCGTCGGGAAAGATTTCCCGGCGTTCCCGTCGCATCTCAAGAGGAGGCCCTCTCAACAGGAACGGCGAGAGGAACTCCAGGGTCGTGCCACCATTCCAAGAGTCCCCCAGATGTCTCAGTCCATTCCAGAGGAACCTCTTTTCCCTTCACCGGCTCGTCTTTCACGCCGAGGATCGACTCACACCAAGGTGGCACGTGGCACAGCCCTGTGGGAAAGCCTCGTGGGAAAGCCTCGAGGGACAGCCTCGAGGGACAGCCTCGAGGGAAAGCCACAGATCCCTTGATCCACGTGACAGGAAGCGTGACACTACTGCTGCAGCTCGGGAGGAAAGCGCACGTGCATGCCCCCACTCGAGACGAGGCCTGACTCCCCTGGGGAGACTCAGAAGCACCCCAAGATCCATGGCAACACTGGAGAGGAGTCCTCAGGTTCCGGCCCCGACTCCACACAAGGACTGAGGCCCCGGCATGGACGGGAGAGGAATCCCGAGAGGTCCCCTAGCAACTCGCATGGGGACTGGCCTTTCCTGAGGCCACCAGAGCGGGTCCCTGAGGTCCCCGTCGTAACTCGAGAAGACCTGCCGCAACTCGAGAAAATCCAGGAGGTTCTCCCCTCCAGGCGAGATGAGGCCCATTTCCGCTGAGGCGTCTCGAGGGTGATCACACTTCCCCTCTGGAACTTCGAAAGGGTCCTTCACACCCTTGGTGCAAATCAAGAAGTTCCCTGACATACCCGTCTCCACTCGAGAGGAATCACGAGGGTACCGCCCACATCCAGAGGAGCCCCGTTTCCGCCTCGTAGCTCGAGATGAGGGATCCTTTCCCTGCTTCGTCGGGAAAGAGTTCCCGGCGTTCCCGTCGCATCTCAAGAGGAGGCCCTCTCAACAGGAACGGCGAGAGGAACTCCAGGGTCGTGCCACCATTCCAAGAGTCCCCCAGATGTCTCAGTCCATTCCAGAGGAACCTCTTTTCCCTTCACCGGCTCGTCTTTCACGCCGAGGATCGACTCACACCAAGGTGGCACGTGGCACAGCCCTGTGGGAAAGCCTCGTGGGAAAGCCTCGAGGGACAGCCTCGAGGGAAAGCCACAGATCCCTTGATCCACGTGACAGGAAGCGTGACACTACTGCTGCAGCTAGGGAGGAAAGCGCACGTGCATGCCCCCGCTCGACGAGGCCTGACTCCCCTGGGGAGACTCAGAAGCACCCCAAGATCCATGGCAACACTGGAGAGGAATCCTCAGGTTCCGGCCCCGACTCCACACAAGGACTGAGGCCCCGGCATGGACGGGAGAGGAATCCCGAGAGGTCCCCTAGCAAATCGCATGGGGACTGGCCTTTCCTGAGGCCACCAGAGCGGGTCCCTGAGGTCCCCGTCGTAACTCGAGAAGACCTGTCGCAACTCGAGAAAATCCAGGAGGTTCTCCCCTCCAGGCGAGATGAGGCCCATTTCCGCTGAGGCGTCTCGAGGCTGATCACACCTCCCCTCTGGAACTTCGAAAGGGTCCTTCACACCCTTGGTGCAAATCAAGAAGTTCCCCGACATACCCGTCTCCACTCGAGAGGAATCACGAGGGTCCCGCCCACATCCAGAGGAGCCCCGTTTCCGCCTCGTAGCTCGAGATGAGGGATCCTTTCCCTGCTTCGTTGGGAAAGAGTTCCCGGCGTTCCCGTCGCATCTCAAGAGGAGGCCCTCTCAACAGGAACGGCGAGAGGAACTCCAGGGTCGTGCCACCATTCCAAGAGTCCCCCAGATGTCTCAGTCCATTCCAGAGGAACCTCTTTTCCCTTCACCGGCTCGTCTTTCACGCCGAGGATCGACTCACACCAAGGTGGCACGTGGCACAGCCCTGTGGGAAAGCCTCGTGGGAAAGCCTCGAGGGACAGCCTCGAGGGAAAGCCACAGATCCCTTGATCCACGTGACAGGAAGCGTGACACTACTGCTGCAGCTCGGGAGGAAAGCGCACGTGCATGCCCCCACTCGAGACGAGGCCTGACTCCCCTGGGGAGACTCAGAAGCACCCCAAGATCCATGGCAACACTGGAGAGGAATCCTCAGGTTTCGGCCCAGACTCCACACAAGGACTGATGCCCCGGCATGGACGGGAGAGGAATCCCGAGAGGTCCCCTAGCAACTCGCATGGGGACTGGCCTTTCCTGAGGCCACCAGAGCGGGTCCCTGAGGTCCCCGTCGTAACTCGAGAAGACGTGCCGCAACTCGAGAAAATCCAGGAGGTTCTCCCCTCCAGGCGAGATGAGGCCCATTTCCGCTGAGGCGTCTCGAGGCTGATCACACCTCCCCTCTGGAACTTCGAAAGGGTCCTTCACACCCTTGGTGCAAATCAAGAAGTTCCCCGACCTAGCCGTCTCTACTCGAGAGGAATCACGAGGGTCCCGCCCACATCCAGAGGAGCCCCGTTTCCGCCTCGTAGCTCGAGATGAGGGTTCCTTTCCCTGCTTCGTCGGGAAAGAGTTCCCGGCGTTCCCGTCGCATCTCAAGAGGAGGCCCTCTCAACAGGAACGGCGAGAGGAACTCCAGGGTCGTGCCACCATTCCAAGAGTCCCCCAGATGTCTCAGTCCATTCCAGAGGAACCTCTTTTCCCTTCACCGGCTCGTCTTTCACGCCGAGGATCGACTCACACCAAGGTGGCACGTGGCACAGCCCTGTGGGAAAGCCTCGTGGGAAAGCCTCGAGGGACAGCCTCGAGGGAAAGCCACAGATCCCTTGATCCACGTGACAGGAAGCGTGACACTACTGCTGCAGCTAGGGAGGAAAGCGCACGTGCATGCCCCCGCTCGAGACGAGGCCTGACTCCCCTGGGGAGACTCAGAAGCACCCCAAGATCCATGGCAACACTGGAGAGGAATCCTCAGGTTCCGGCCCCGACTCCACACAAGGACTGAGGCCCCGGCATGGACGGGAGAGGAATCCCGAGAGGTCCCGTAGCAAATCGCATGGGGACTGGCCTTTCCTGAGGCCACCAGAGCGGGTCCCTGAGGTCCCCGTCGTAACTCGAGAAGACCTGCCGCAACTCGAGAAAATCCAGGAGGTTCTCCCCTCCAGGCGAGATGAGGCCCATTTCCGCTGAGGCGTCTCGAGGCTGATCACACCTCCTCTCTGGAACTTCGAAAGGGTCCTTCACACCCTTGGTGCAAATCAAGAAGTTCCCCGACATACCCGTCTCCACTCGAGAGGAATCACGAGGGTCCCGCCCACATCCAGAGGAGCCCCGTTTCCGCCTCGTAGTTCGAGATGAGGGATCCTTTCCCTGCTTCGTTGGGAAAGAGTTCCCGGCGTTCCCGTCGCATCTCAAGAGGAGCCCCTCTAAAAAGGAACGGCGAGAGGAAATCCAGGGTCGTGCCACCATTCCAAGAGTCCCCCAGATGTCTCAGTCCATTCCAGAGGAACCTCTTTTCCCTTCACCGGCTCGTCTTTCACGCCGAGGATCGACTCACACCAAGGTGGCACGTGGCACAGCCCTGTGGGAAAGCCTCGTGGGAAAGCCTCGAGGGACAGCCTCGAGGGAAAGCCACAGATCCCTTGATCCACGTGACAGGAAGCGTGACACTACTGCTGCAGCTCGGGAGGAAAGCGCACGTGCATGCCCCCACTCGAGACGAGGCCTGACTCCCCTGGGGAGACTCAGAAGCACCCCAAGATCCATGGCAACACTGGAGAGGAATCCTCAGGTTTCGGCCCCGACTCCACACAAGGACTGAGGCCCCGGCATGGACGGGAGAGGAATCCCGAGAGGTCCCCTAGCAACTCGCATGGGGACTGGCCTTTCCTGAGGCCACAAGAGCGGGTCCCTGAGCTCCCCGTCGTAACTCGAGAAGACCTGCCGCAACTCGAGAAAATCCAGGAGGTTCTCCCCTCCAGGCGAGATGAGGCCCATTTCCGCTGAGGCGTCTCGAGGCTGATCACACCTCCCCTCTGGAACTTCGAAAGGGTCCTTCACACCCTTGGTGCAAATCAAGAAGTTCCCCGACCTAGCCGTCTCTACTCGAGAGGAATCACGAGGGTCCCGCCCACATCCAGAGGAGCCCCGTTTCCGCCTCGTAGCTCGAGATGAGGGATCCTTTCCCTGCTTCGTCGGGAAAGAGTTCCCGGCGTTCCCGTCGCATCTCAAGAGGAGGCCCTCTCAACAGGAACGGCGAGAGGAACTCCAGGGTCGTGCCACCATTCCAAGAGTCCCCCAGATGTCTCAGTCCATTCCATAGGAACCTCTTTTCCCTTCACCGGCTCGTCTTTCACGCCGAGGATCGACTCACACCAAGGTGGCACGTGGCACAGCCCTGTGGGAAACCCTCGTGGGAAAGCCTCGAGGGACAGCCTCGAGGGAAAGCCACAGATCCCTTGATCCACGTGACAGGAAGCGTGACACTACTGCTGCAGCTCGGTAGGAAAGCGCACGTGCATGCTCCCACTCGAGACGAGGCCTGACTCCCCTGGGGAGACTCAGAAGCACCCCAAGATCCATGGCAACACTGGAGAGGAATCCTCAGGTTCCGGCCCCGACTCCACACAAGGACTGAGGCCCCGGCATGGACGGGAGAGGAATCCCGAGAGGTCCCCTAGCAACTCGCATGGGGACTGGCCTTTCCTGAGGCCACCAGAGCGGGTCCCTGAGGTCCCCGTCGTAACTCGAGAAGACCTGCCGCAACTCGAGAAAATCCAGGAGGTTCTCCCCTCCAGGCGAGATGAGGCCCATTTCCGCTGAGGCGTCTCGAGGCTGATCACACCTCCCCTCTGGAACTTCGAAAGGGTCCTTCACACCCTTGGTGCAAATCAAGAAGTTCCCCGACATACCCGTCTCCACTCGAGAGGAATCACGAGGGTCCCGCCCACATCCAGAGGAGACCCGTTCCCGCCTCGTAGTTCGAGATGAGGGATCCTTTCCCTGCTTCGTTGGGAAAGAGTTCCCGGCGTTCCCGTCGCATCTCAAGAGGAGGCCCTCTCAACAGGAACGGCGAGAGGAACTCCAGGGTCGTGCCACCATTCCAAGAGTCCCCCAGATGTCTCAGTCCATTCCAGAGGAACCTCTTTTCCCTTCACCGGCTCGTCTTTCACGCCGAGGATCGACTCACACCAAGGTGGCACGTGGCACAGCCCTGTGGGAAACCCTCGTGGGAAAGCCTCGAGGGACAGCCTCGAGGGAAAGCCACAGATCCCTTGATCCACGTGACAGGAAGCGTGACACTACTGCTGCAGCTCGGGAGGAAAGCGCACGTGCATGCCCCCACTCGAGACGAGGCCTGACTCCCCTGGGGAGACTCAGAAGCACCCCAAGATCCATGGCAACACTGGAGAGGAATCCTCAGGTTTCGGCCCCGACTCCACACAAGGACTGAGGCCCCGGCATGGACGGGAGAGGAATCCTGAGAGGTCCCCTAGCAACTCGCATGGGGACTGGCGTTTCCTGAGGCCACCAGAGCGGGTCCCTGAGGTCCCCGTCGTAACTCGAGAAGACCTGCCGCAACTCGTGAAAATCCAGGAGGTTCTCCCCTCCAGGCGAGATGAGGCCCATTTCCGCTGAGGCGTCTCGAGGCTGATCAAACCTCCCCTCTGGAACTTCGAAAGGGTCCTTCACACCCTTGGTGCAAATCAAGAAGTTCCCCGACCTAGCCGTCTCTACTCGAGAGGAATCACGAGGGTCCCGCCCACATCCAGAGCAGCCCCGTTTCCGCCTCGTAGCTCGAGATGAGGGATCCTTTCCCTGCTTCGTCGGGAAAGAGTTCCCGGCGTTCCCGTCGCATCTCAAGAGGAGGCCCTCTCAACAGGAACGGCGAGAGGAACTCCAGGGTCGTGCCACCATTCCAAGAGTCCCCCAGATGTCTCAGTCCATTCCAGAGGAACCTCTTTTCCCTTCACCGGCTCGTCTTTCACGCCGAGGATCGACTCACACCAAGGTGGCACGTGGCACAGCCCTGTGGGAAAGCCTCGTGGGAAAGCCTCGAGGGACAGCCTCGAGGGAAAGCCACAGATCCCTTGATCCACGTGACAGGAAGCGTGACACTACTGCTGCAGCTCGGGAGGAAAGCGCACGTGCATGCCCCCACTCGAGACGAGGCCTGACTCCCCTGGGGAGACTCAGAAGCACCCCAAGATCCATGGCAACACTGGAGAGGAATCCTCAGGTTTCGGCCCCGACTCCACACAAGGACTGAGGCCCCGGCATGGACGGGAGAGGAATCCTGAGAGGTCCCCTAGCAACTCGCATGGGGACTGGCCTTTCCTGAGGCCACCAGAGCGGGTCCCTGAGGTCCCCGTCGTAACTCGAGAAGACCTGCCGCAACTCGTGAAAATCCAGGAGGTTCTCCCCTCCAGGCGAGATGAGGCCCATTTCCGCTGAGGCGTCTCGAGGCTGATCACACCTCCCCTCTGGAACTTCGAAAGGGTCCTTCACACCCTTGGTGCAAATCAAGAAGTTCCCCGACCTAGCCGTCTCTACTCGAGAGGAATCACGAGGGTCCCGCCCACATCCAGAGGAGCCCCGTTTCCGCCTCGTAGCTCGAGATGAGGGATCCTTTCCCTGCTTCTTCGGGAAAGAGTTCCCGGCATTCCCGTCGCATCTCAAGAGGAGCCCCTCTCAACAGGAACGGCGAGAGGAACTCCAGGGTCGTGCCACCATTCCAAGAGTCCCCCAGATGTCTCAGTCCATTCCAGAGGAACCTCTTTTCCCTTCACCGGCTCGTCTTTCACGCCGAGGATCGACTCACACCAAGGTGGCACGTGGCACAGCCCTGTGGGAAAGCCTCGTGGGAAAGCCTCGAGGGACAGCCTCGAGGGAAAGCCACAGATCCCTTGATCCACGTGACAGGAAGCGTGACACTACTGCTGCAGCTCGGGAGGAAAGCGCACGTGCATGCCCCCACTCGAGACGAGGCCTGACTCCCCTGGGGAGACTCAGAAGCACCCCAAGATCCATGGCAACACTGGAGAGGAATCCTCAGCTTCCGGCCCCGACTCCACACAAGGACTGAGGCCCCGGCATGGACGGGAGAGGAATCCCGAGAGGTCCCCTAGCAACTCGCATGGGGACTGGCCTTTCCTGAGGCCACCAGAGCGGGTCCCTGAGGTCCCCGTCGTAACTCGAGAAGACCTGCCGCAACTCGAGAAAATCCAGGAGGTTCTCCCCTCCAGGCGAGATGAGGCCCATTTCCGCTGAGGCGTCTCGAGGCTGATCACACCTCCCCTCTGGAACTTCGAAAGGGTCCTTCACACCCTTGGTGCAAATCAAGAAGTTCCCCGACATACCCGTCTCCACTCGAGAGGAATCACGAGGGTCCCGCCCACATCCAGAGGAGCCCCGTTTCCGCCTCGTAGCTCGAGATGAGGGATCCTTTCCCTGCTTCGTTGGGAAAGAGTTCCCGGCGTTCCCGTCGCATCTCAAGAGGAGGCCCTCTCAACAGGAACGGCGAGAGGAACTCCAGGGTCGTGCCACCATTCCAAGAGTCCCCCAGATGTCTCAGTCCATTCCAGAGGAACCTCTTTTCCCTTCACCGGCTCGTCTTTCACGCCGAGGATCGACTCACACCAAGGTGGCACGTGGCACAGCCCTGTGGGAAACCCTCGTGGGAAAGCCTCGAGGGACAGCCTCGAGGGAAAGCCACAGATCCCTTGATCCACGTGACAGGAAGCGTGACACTACTGCTGCAGCTCGGGAGGAAAGCGCACGTGCATGCCCCCACTCGAGACGAGGCCTGACTCCCCTGGGGAGACTCAGAAGCACCCCAAGATCCATGGCAACACTGGAGAGGAATCCTCAGGTTTCGGCCCCGACTCCACACAAGGACTGAGGCCCCGGCATGGACGGGAGAGGAATCCTGAGAGGTCCCCTAGCAACTCGCATGGGGACTGGCCTTTCCTGAGGCCACCAGAGCGGGTCCCTGAGGTCCCCGTCGTAACTCGAGAAGACCTGCCGCAACTCGAGAAAATCCAGGAGGTTCTCCCCTCCAGGCGAGATGAAGCCCATTTCCGCTGAGGCGTCTCGAGGCTGATCACACCTCCCCTCTGGAACTTCGAAAGGGTCCTTCACACCCTTGGTGCAAATCAAGAAGTTCCCCGACCTAGCCGTCTCTACTCGAGAGGAATCACGAGGGTCCCGCCCACATCCAGAGCAGCCCCGTTTCCGCCTCGTAGCTCGAGATGAGGGATCCTTTCCCTGCTTCGTCGGGAAAGAGTTCCCGGCGTTCCCGTCGCATCTCAAGAGGAGGCCCTCTCAACAGGAACGGCGAGAGGAACTCCAGGGTCGTGCCACCATTCCAAGAGTCCCCCAGATGTCTCAGTCCATTCCAGAGGAACCTCTTTTCCCTTCACCGGCTCGTCTTTCACGCCGAGGATCGACTCACACCAAGGTGGCACGTGGCACAGCCCTGTGGGAAAGCCTCGTGGGAAAGCCTCGAGGGACAGCCTCGAGGGAAAGCCACAGATCCCTTGATCCACGTGACAGGAAGCGTGACACTACTGCTGCAGCTCGGGAGGAAAGCGCACGTGCATGCCCCCACTCGAGACGAGGCCTGACTCCCCTGGGGAGACTCAGAAGCACCCCAAGATCCATGGCAACACTGGAGAGGAATCCTCAGGTTCCGGCCCCGACTCCACACAAGGACTGAGGCCCCGGCATGGACGGGAGAGGAATCCCGAGAGGTCCCCTAGCAACTCGCATGGGGACTGGCCTTTCCTGAGGCCACCAGAGCGGGTCCCTGAGGTCCCCGTCGTAACTCGAGAAGACCTGCCGCAACTCGAGAAAATCCAGGAGGTTCTCCCCTCCAGGCGAGATGAGGCCCATTTCCGCTGAGGCGTCTCGAGGCTGATCACACCTCCCCTCTGGAACTTCGGAAGGGTCCTTCACACCCTTGGTGCAAATCAAGAAGTTCCCCGACATACCCGTCTCCACTCGAGAGGAATCACGAGGGTCCCGCCCACATCCAGAGGAGCCCCGTTTCCGCCTCGTAGCTCGAGATGAGGGATCCTTTCCCTGCTTCGTTGGGAAAGAGTTCCCGGCGTTCCCGTCGCATCTCAAGAGGAGGCCCTCTCAACAGGTACGGCGAGAGGAACTCCAGGGTCGTGCCACCATTCCAAGAGTCCCCCAGATGTCTCAGTCCATTCCAGAGGAACCTCTTTTCCCTTCACCGGCTCGTCTTTCACGCCGAGGATCGACTCACACCAAGGTGGCACGTGGCACAGCCCTGTGGGAAAGCCTCGTGGGAAAGCCTCGAGGGACAGCCTCGAGGGAAAGCCACAGATCCCTTGATCCACGTGACAGGAAGCGTGACACTACTGCTGCAGCTCGGGAGGAAAGCGCACGTGCATGCCCCCACTCGAGACGAGGCCTGACTCCCCTGGGGAGACTCAGAAGCACCCCAAGATCCATGGCAACACTGGAGAGGAATCCTCAGGTTTCGGCCCCGACTCCACACAAGGACTGATGCCCCGGCATGGACGGGAGAGGAATCCCGAGAGGTCCCCTAGCAACTCGCATGGGGACTGGCCTTTCCTGAGGCCACCAGAGCGGGTCCCTGAGGTCCCCATCGTAACTCGAGAAGACCTGCCGCAACTCGAGAAAATCCAGGAGGTTCTCCCCTCCAGGCGAGATGAGGCCCATTTCCGCTGAGGCGTCTCGAGGCTGATCACACCTCCCCTCTGGAACTTCGAAAGGGTCCTTCACACCCTTGGTGCAAATCAAGAAGTTCCCCGACCTAGCCGTCTCTACTCGAGAGGAATCACGAGGGTCCCGCCCACATCCAGAGGAGCCCCGTTTCCGCCTCGTAGCTCGAGATGAGGGATCCTTTCCCTGCTTCGTCGGGAAAGAGTTCCCGGCGTTCCCGTCGCATCTCAAGAGGAGGCCCTCTCAACAGGAACGGCGAGAGGAACTCCAGGGTCGTGCCACCATTCCAAGAGTCCCCCAGATGTCTCAGTCCATTCCAGAGGAACCTCTTTTCCCTTCACCGGCTCGTCTTTCACGCCGACGATCTACTCACACCAAGGTGGCACGTGGCACTGCCCTGTGGGAAAGCCTCGTGGGAAAGCCTCGAGGGACAGCCTCGAGGGAAAGCCACAGATCCCTTGATCCACGTGACAGGAAGCGTGACACTACTGCTGCAGCTCGGGAGGAAAGCGCACGTGCATGCCCCCACTCGAGACGAGGCCTGACTCCCCTGGGGAGACTCAGAAGCACCCCAAGATCCATGGCAACACTGGAGAGGAATCCTCAGGTTCCGGCCCCGACTCCACACAAGGACTGAGGCCCCGGCATGGACGGGAGAGGAATCCCGAGAGGTCCCCTAGCAACTCGCATGGGGACTGGCCTTTCCTGAGGCCACCAGAGCGGGTCCCTGAGGTCCCCGTCGTAACTCGAGAAGACCTGCCGCAACTCGAGAAAATCCAGGAGGTTCTCCCCTCCAGGCGAGATGAGGCCCATTTCCGCTGAGGCGTCTCGAGGCTGATCACACCTCCCCTCTGGAACTTCGAAAGGGTCCTTCACACCCTTGGTGCAAATCAAGAAGTTCCCCGACCTAGCCGTCTCTACTCGAGAGGAATCACGAGGGTCCCGCCCACATCCAGAGCAGCCCCGTTTCCGCCTCGTAGCTCGAGATGAGGGATCCTTTCCCTGCTTCGTCGGGAAAGAGTTCCCGGCGTTCCCGTCGCATCTCAAGAGGAGGCCCTCTCAACAGGAACGGCGAGAGGAACTCCAGGGTCGTGCCACCATTTCAAGAGTCCCCCAGATGTCTCAGTCCATTCCAGAGGAACCTCTTTTCCCTTCACCGGCTCGTCTTTCACGCCGAGGATCGACTCACACCAAGGTGGCACGTGGCACAGCCCTGTGGGAAAGCCTCGTGGGAAAGCCTCGAGGGACAGCCTCGAGGGAAAGCCACAGATCCCTTGATCCACGTGACAGGAAGCGTGACACTACTGCTGCAGCTCGGGAGGAAAGCGCACGTGCATGCCCCCACTCGAGACGAGGCCTGACTCCCCTGGGGAGACTCAGAAGCACCCCAAGATCCATGGCAACACTGGAGAGGAATCCTCAGCTTCCGGCCCCGACTCCACACAAGGACTGAGGCCCCGGCATGGACGGGAGAGGAATCCCGAGAGGTCCCCTAGCAACTCGCATGGGGACTGGCCTTTCCTGAGGCCACCAGAGCGGGTCCCTGAGGTCCCCGTCGTAACTCGAGAAGACCTGCCGCAACTCGAGAAAATCCAGGAGGTTCTCCCCTCCAGGCGAGATGAGGCCCATTTCCGCTGAGGCGTCTCGAGGCTGATCACACCTCCCCTCTGGAACTTCGAAAGGGTCCTTCACACCCTTTGTGCAAATCAAGAAGTTCCCCGACATACCCGCCTCCACTCGAGAGGAATCACGAGGGTCCCGCCCACATCCAGAGGAGCCCCGTTTCCGCCTCGTAGCTCGAGATGAGGGATCCTTTCCCTGCTTCGTTGGGAAAGAGTTCCCGGCGTTCCCGTCGCATCTCAAGAGGAGGCCCTCTCAACAGGAACGGCGAGAGGAACTCCAGGGTCGTGCCACCATTCCAAGAGTCCCCCAGATGTCTCAGTCCATTCCAGAGGAACCTCTTTTCCCTTCACCGGCTCGTCTTTCACGCCGAGGATCGACTCACACCAAGGTGGCACGTGGCACAGCCCTGTGGGAAAGCCTCGTGGGAAAGCCTCGAGGGACAGCCTCGAGGGAAAGCCACAGATCCCTTGATCCACGTGACAGGAAGCGTGACACTACTGCTGCAGCTCGGGAGGAAAGCGCACGTGCATGCCCCCACTCGAGACGAGGCCTGACTCCCCTGGGGAGACTCAGAAGCACCCCAAGATCCATGGCAACACTGGAGAGGAATCCTCAGGTTTCGGCCCCGACTCCACACAAGGACTGAGGCCCCGGCATGGACGGGAGAGGAATCCTGAGAGGTCCCCTAGCAACTCGCATGGGGACTGGCCTTTCCTGAGGCCACCAGAGCGGGTCCCTGAGGTCCCCGTCGTAACTCGAGAAGACCTGCCGCAACTCGAGAAAATCCAGGAGGTTCTCCCCTCCAGGCGAGATGAGGCCCATTTCCGCTGAGGCGTCTCGAGGCTGATCACACCTCCCCTCTGGAACTTCGAAAGGGTCCTTCACACCCTTGGTGCAAATCAAGAATTTCCCCGACCTAGCCGTCTCTACTCGAGAGGAATCACGAGGGTCCCGCCCACATCCAGAGGAGCCCCGTTTCCGCCTCGTAGCTCGAGATGAGGGATCCTTTCCCTGCTTCGTCGGGAAAGAGTTCCCGGCGTTCCCGTCGCATCTCAAGAGGAGGCCCTCTCAACAGGAACGGCGAGAGGAACTCCAGGGTCGTGCCACCATTCCAAGAGTCCCCCAGATGTCTCAGTCCATTCCAGAGGAACCTCTTTTCCCTTCACCGGCTCGTCTTTCACGCCGAGGATCGACTCACACCAAGGTGGCACGTGGCACAGCCCTGTGGGAAAGCCTCGTGGGAAAGCCTCGAGGGACAGCCTCGAGGGAAAGCCACAGATCCCTTGATCCACGTGACAGGAAGCGTGACACTACTGCTGCAGCTCGGGAGGAAAGCGCACGTGCATGCCCCCACTCGAGACGAGGCCTGACTCCCCTGGGGAGACTCAGAAGCACCCCAAGATCCATGGCAACACTGGAGAGGAATCCTCAGCTTCCGGCCCCGACTCCACACAAGGACTGAGGCCCCGGCATGGACGGGAGAGGAATCCCGAGAGGTCCCCTAGCAACTCGCATGGGGACTGGCCTTTCCTGAGGCCACCAGAGCGGGTCCCTGAGGTCCCCGTCGTAACTCGAGAAGACCTGCCGCAACTCGAGAAAATCCAGGAGGTTCTCCCCTCCAGGCGAGATGAGGCCCATTTCCGCTGAGGCGTCTCGAGGCTGATCACACCTCCCCTCTGGAACTTCGAAAGGGTCCTTCACACCCTTGGTGCAAATCAAGAAGTTCCCCGACATACCCGTCTCCACTCGAGAGGAATCACGAGGGTCCCGCCCACATCCAGAGGAGCCCCGTTTCCGCCTCGTAGCTCGAGATGAGGGATCCTTTCCCTGCTTCGTTGGGAAAGAGTTCCCGGCGTTCCCGTCGCATCTCAAGAGGAGGCCCTCTCAACAGGAACGGCGAGAGGAACTCCAGGGTCGTGCCACCATTCCAAGAGTCCCCCAGATGTCTCAGTCCATTCCAGAGGAACCTCTTTTCCCTTCACCGGCTCGTCTTTCACGCCGAGGATCGACTCACACCAAGGTGGCACGTGGCACAGCCCTGTGGGAAACCCTCGTGGGAAAGCCTCGAGGGACAGCCTCGAGGGAAAGCCACAGATCCCTTGATCCACGTGACAGGAAGCGTGACACTACTGCTGCAGCTCGGGAGGAAAGCGCACGTGCATGCCCCCACTCGAGACGAGGCCTGACTCCCCTGGGGAGACTCAGAAGCACCCCAAGATCCATGGCAACACTGGAGAGGAATCCTCAGGTTTCGGCCCCGACTCCACACAAGGACTGAGGCCCCGGCATGGACGGGAGAGGAATCCTGAGAGGTCCCCTAGCAACTCGCATGGGGACTGGCCTTTCCTGAGGCCACCAGAGCGGGTCCCTGAGGTCCCCGTCGTAACTCGAGAAGACCTGCCGCAACTCGAGAAAATCCAGGAGGTTCTCCCCTCCAGGCGAGATGAAGCCCATTTCCGCTGAGGCGTCTCGAGGCTGATCACACCTCCCCTCTGGAACTTCGAAAGGGTCCTTCACACCCTTGGTGCAAATCAAGAAGTTCCCCGACCTAGCCGTCTCTACTCGAGAGGAATCACGAGGGTCCCGCCCACATCCAGAGCAGCCCCGTTTCCGCCTCGTAGCTCGAGATGAGGGATCCTTTCCCTGCTTCGTCGGGAAAGAGTTCCCGGCGTTCCCGTCGCATCTCAAGAGGAGGCCCTCTCAACAGGAACGGCGAGAGGAACTCCAGGGTCGTGCCACCATTCCAAGAGTCCCCCAGATGTCTCAGTCCATTCCAGAGGAACCTCTTTTCCCTTCACCGGCTCGTCTTTCACGCCGAGGATCGACTCACACCAAGGTGGCACGTGGCACAGCCCTGTGGGAAAGCCTCGTGGGAAAGCCTCGAGGGACAGCCTCGAGGGAAAGCCACAGATCCCTTGATCCACGTGACAGGAAGCGTGACACTACTGCTGCAGCTCGGGAGGAAAGCGCACGTGCATGCCCCCCACTCGAGACGAGGCCTGACTCCCCTGGGGAGACTCAGAAGCACCCCAAGATCCATGGCAACACTGGAGAGGAATCCTCAGGTTCCGGCCCCGACTCCACACAAGGACTGAGGCCCCGGCATGGACGGGAGAGGAATCCCGAGAGGTCCCCTAGCAACTCGCATGGGGGACTGGCCTTTTCCTGAGGCCACCAGAGCGGGTCCCTGAGGTCCCCGTCGTAACTTCGAGAAGACCTGCCGCAATCTCGAGAAAATCCAGGAGGTTCCTCCCCTCCAGGGCGAGATGAGGCCCATTTCCGCTGAGGCGTCTCGAGGCCTGATCACAACCTCCCCTCTGGAACTTCGGAAGGGTCTCCTTCACACCCTTGGTGCAAATCAAGAAGTTCCCCGACATACCCGTCTCCACTCGAGAGGAATCACGAGGGGTCCCCGCCCAACATCCAGAGGAGCCCCGTTTCCGCCTCGTAGCTCGAGATGAGCGTCGGGAAAGAGTTCCCGGCGTTCCCGTCGCATCTCAAGAGGAGGCCCTCTCAACAGGAACGGCGAGAGGAACTCCAGGGTCGTGCCACCATTCCAAGAGTCCCCCAGATGTCTCAGTCCATTCCAGAGGAACCTCTTTTCCCTTCACCGGCTCGTCTTTCACGCCGAGGATCGACTCACACCAAGGTGGCACGTGGCACAGCCCTGTGGGAAAGCCTCGTGGGAAAGCCTCGAGGGACAGCCTCGAGGGAAAGCCACAGATCCCTTGATCCACGTGACAGGAAGCGTGACACTACTGCTGCAGCTCGGGAGGAAAGCGCACGTGCATGCCCCCACTCGAGACGAGGCCTGACTCCCCTGGGGAGACTCAGAAGCACCCCAAGATCCATGGCAACACTGGAGAGGAATCCTCAGGTTCCGGCCCCGACTCCACACAAGGACTGAGGCCCCGGCATGGACGGGAGAGGAATCCCGAGAGGTCCCCTAGCAACTCGCATGGGGACTGGCCTTTCCTGAGGCCACCAGAGCGGGTCCCTGAGGTCCCCGTCGTAACTCGAGAAGGCCTGCCGCAACTCGAGAAAATCCAGGAGGTTCTCCCCTCCAGGCGAGATGAGGCCCATTTCCGCTGAGGCGTCTCGAGGCTGATCACACCTCACCTCTGGAACTTCGAAAGGCTCCTTCACACCCTTGGTGCAAATCAAGAAGTTCCCCGACCTAGCCGTCTCCAGTCGAGAGGAATCACGAGGGTCCCGCGCACATCCAGAGGAGCCCCGTTTCCGCCTCGTAGCTCGAGATGAGGGATCCTTTCCCTGCTTTGTCGGGAAAGAGTTCCCGGCGTTCCCGTCGCATCTCAACAGGAGGCCCTCTCAACAGGAACGGCGAGAGGAACTCCAGGGTCGTGCCACCATTCCAAGAGTCCCCCAGATGTCTCAGTCCATTCCAGAGGAACCTCTTTTCCCTTCACCGGCTCGTCTTTCACGCCGAGGATCGACTCACACCAAGGTGGCACGTGGCACAGCCCTGTGGGAAAGCCTCGTGGGAAAGCCTCGAGGGATAGCCTCGAGGGAAAGGCACAGATCCCTTGATCCACGTGACAGGAAGCGTGACACTACTGCTGCAGCTCGGGAGGAAAGCGCACGTGCATGCCCCCACTCGAGACGAGGCCTGACTCCCCTGGGGAGACTCAGAAGCACCGCAAGATCCATGGCAACACTGGAGAGGAATCCTCAGGTTCCGGCCCCGACTCCACACAAGGACTGAGGCCCCGGCATGGACGGGAGAGGAATCCCGAGAGGTTCCCTAGCAACTCGCATGGGGACTGGCCTTTCCTGAGGCCACCAGAGCGGGTCCCTGAGCTCCCCGTCGTAACTCGAGAAGACCTGCCGCAACTGGAGAAAATCCAGGAGGTTCTCCCCTCCAGGCGAGATGAGGCCCATTTCCGCTGAGGCGTCTCGAGGCTGATCACACCTCACCTCTGGAACTTCGAAAGGGTCCTTCACACCCTTGGTGCAAATCAAGAAGTTCCCCGACCTAGCCGTCTCCACTCGAGAGGAATCACGAGGGTCCCGCCCACATCCAGAGGAGCCCCGTTTCCGCCTCGTAGCTCGAGATGAGGGATCCTTTCCCTGCTTCGTCGGGAAAGAGTTCCCGGCCTTCCCGTCGCATCTCAAGAGGAGGCCCTCTCAACAGGAACGGCGAGAGGAACTCCAGGGTCGTGCCACCATTCCAAGAGTCCCCCAGATGTCTCAGTCCATTCCAGAGGACCCTCTTTTCCCTTCACCGGCTCGTCTTTCACGCCGAGGATCGACTCACACCAAGGTGGCACGTGGCACAACCCTGTGGGAAAGCCTCGTGGGAAAGCCTCGAGGGACAGCCTCGAGGGAAAGCCACAGATCCCTTGATCCACGTGACAGGAAGCGTGACACTACTGCTGCAGCTCGGGAGGAAAGCGCACGTGCATGCCCCCACTCGAGACGAGGCCTGACTCCCCTGGGGAGACTCAGAAGCACCCCAAGATCCATGGCAACACTGGAGAGGAATCCTCAGGTTCCGGCCCCGACTCCACACAAGGACTGAGGCCCCGGCATGGACGGGAGAGGAATCCCGAGAGGTCCCCTAGCAACTCGCATGGGGACTGGCCTTTCCTGAGGCCACCAGAGCGGGTCCCTGAGGTCCCCGTCGTAACTCGAGAAGGCCTGCCGCAACTCGAGAAAATCCAGGAGGTTCTCCCCTCCAGGCGAGATGAGGCCCATTTCCGCTGAGGCGTCTCGAGGCTGATCACACCTCACCTCTGGAACTTCGAAAGGCTCCTTCACACCCTTGGTGCAAATCAAGAAGTTCCCCGACCTAGCCGTCTCCAGTCGAGAGGAATCACGAGGGTCCCGCCCACATCCAGAGGAGCCCCGTTTCCGCCTCGTAGCTCGAGATGAGGGATCCTTTCCCTGCTTTGTCGGGAAAGAGTTCCCGGCGTTCCCGTCGCATCTCAAGAGGAGGCCCTCTCAACAGGAACGGCGAGAGGAACTCCAGGGTCGTGCCACCATTCCAAGAGTCCCCCAGATGTCTCAGTCCATTCCAGAGGAACCTCTTTTCCCTTCACCGGCTCGTCTTTCACGCCGAGGATCGACTCACACCAAGGTGGCACGTGGCACAGCCCTGTGGGAAAGACTCGTGGGAAAGCCTCGAGGGATAGCCTCGAGGGAAAGGCACAGATCCCTTGAACCACGTGACAGGAAGCGTGACACTACTGCTGCAGCTCGGGAGGAAAGCGCACGTGCATGCCCCCACTCGAGACGAGGCACGACTCCCCTGGGGAGACTCAGAAGCACCCCAAGATCCATGGCAACACTGGAGAGGAATCCTCAGGTTCCGGCCCCGACTCCACACAAGGACTGAGGCCCCGGCATGGACGGGAGAGGAATCCAGAGAGGTCCCCTAGCAACTCGCATGGGGACTGGCCTTTCCTGAGGCCACCAGAGCGGGTCCCTGAGGTCCCCGTCGTAACTCGAGAAGACCTGCCGCAACTCGAGAAAATCCAGGAGGTTCTCCCCTCCAGGCGAGATGAGGCCCATTTCCGCTGAGGCGTCTCGAGTCTGATCACACCTCACCTCTGGAACTTCGAAAGGCTCCTTCACACCCTTGGTGCAAATCAAGAAGTTCCCCGACCTAGCCGTCTCCACTCGAGAGGAATCACGAGGGTCCCGCCCACATCCAGAGGAGCCCCGTTTCCGCCTCGTAGCTCGAGATGAGGGATCCTTTCCCTGCATCGTCGGGAAAGAGTTCCCGGCGTTCCCGTCGCATCTCAAGAGGAGGCCCTCTCAACAGGAACGGCGAGAGGAACTCCAGGGTCGTGCCACCATTCCAAGAGTCCCCCAGATGTCTCAGTCCATTCCAGAGGAACCTCTTTTCCCTTCACCGGCTCGTCTTTCACGCCGAGGATCGACTCACACCAAGGTGGCACGTGGCACAGCCCTGTGGAAAAGCCTCGTGGGAAAGCCTCGAGGGACAGCCTCGAGGGAAAGCCACAGATCCCTTGATCCACGTGACAGGAAGCGTGACACTACTGCTGCAGCTCGGGAGGAAAGTGCACGTGCATGCCCCCACTCGAGACGAGGCCTGACTCCCCTGGGGAGACTCAGAAGCACCCCAAGATCCATGGCAACACTGGAGAGGAATCCTCAGGTTCCGGCCCCGACTCCACACAAGGACTGAGGCCCCGGCATGGACGGGAGAGGAATCCCGAGAGGTCCCCTAGCAACTCGCATGGGGACTGGCCTTTCCTGAGGCCACCAGAGCGGGTCCCTGAGGTCCCCGTCGTAACTCGAGAAGACCTGCCGCAACTCGAGAAAATCCAGGAGGTTCTCCCCTCCAGGCGAGATGAGGCCCATTTCCGCTGAGGCGTCTCGAGGCTGATCACACCTCACCTCTGGAACTTCGAAAGGGTCATTCACACCCTTGGTGCAAATCAAGAAGTTCCCCGACCTAGCCGTCTCCACTCGAGAGGAATCACGAGGGTCCCGCCCACATCCAGAGGAGCCCCGTTTCCGCCTCGTAGCTCGAGATGAGGGATCCTTTCCCTGCTTCGTCGGGAAAGAGTTCCCGGCGTTCCCGTCGCATCTCAAGAGGAGGCCCTCTCAACAGGAACGGCGAGAGGAACTCCAGGGTCGTGCCACCATTCCAAGAGTCCCCCAGATGTCTCAGTCCATTCCAGAGGAACCTCTTTTCCCTTCACCGGCTCGTCTTTCACGCCGAGGATCGACTCACACCAAGGTGGCACGTGGCACAGCCCTGTGGGAAAGCCTCGTGGGAAAGCCTCGAGGGACAGCCTCGAGGGAAAGCCACAGATCCCTTGATCCACGTGACAGGAAGCGTGACACTACTGCTGCAGCTCGGGAGGAAAGCGCACGTGCATGCCCCCACTCGAGACGAGGCCTGACACACGTGGGGAGACTCAGAAGCACCCCAAGATCCATGACAACACTGGAGAGGAATCCTCAGGTTCCGGCCCCGACTCCACACAAGGACTGAGGCCCCGGCATGGACGGGAGAGGAATCCCGAGAGGTCCCCTAGCAACTCGCATGGGGACTGGCCTTTCCTGAGGCCACCAGAGCGGGTCCCTGAGGTCCCCGTCGTAACTCGAGAAGACCTGCCGCAACTCGAGAAAATCCAGGAGGTTCTCCCCTCCAGGCGAGATGAGGCCCATTTCCGCTGAGGCGTCTCGAGGCTGATCACACCTCACCTCTGGAACTTCGAAAGGGTCCTTCACACCCTTGGTGCAAATCAAGAAATTCCCCGACATACCCGTCTCCACTCGAGAGGAATCACGAGGGTCCCGCCCACATCCAGAGGAGCCCCGTTTCCGCCTCGTAGCTCGAGATGAGGGATCCTTTCCCTGCTTCGTCGGGAAAGAGTTCCCGGCGTTCCCGTCGCATCTCAAGAGGAGGCCCTCTCAACAGGAACGGCGAGAGGAACTCCAGGGTCGTGCCACCATTCCAAGAGTCCCCCAGATGTCTCAGTCCATTCCAGAGGAACCTCTTTTCCCTTCACCGGCTCGTCTTTCACGCCGAGGATCGACTCACACCAAGGTGGCATGTGGCACAGCCCTGTGGGAAAGCCTCGTGGGAAAGCCTCGAGGGACAGCCTCGAGGGAAAGCCACAGATCCCTTGATCCACGTGACAGGAAGCGTGACACTACTGCTGCAGCTCGGGAGGAAAGCGCACGTGCATGCCCCCACTCGAGACGAGGCCTGACTCCCCTGGGGAGACTCAGAAGCACCCCAAGATCCATGGCAACACTGGAGAGGAATCCTCAGGTTCCGGCCCCGACTCCACACAAGGACTGAGGCCCCGGCATGGACGGGAGAGGAATCCCGAGAGGTCCCCTAGCAACTCGCATGGGGACTGGCCTTTCCTGAGGCCACCAGAGCGGGTCCCTGAGGTCCCCGTCATAACTCGAGAAGACCTGCCGCAACTCGAGAAAATCCAGGAGGTTCTCCCCTCCAGGCGAGATGAGGCCCATTTCCGCTGAGGCGTCTCGAGGCTGATCACACCTCACCTCTGGAACTTCGAAAGGGTCCTTCACACCCTTGGTGCAAATCAAGAAGTTCCCCGACCTAGCCGTCTCCACTCGAGAGGAATCACGAGGGTCCCGCCCACATCCAGAGGAGCCCCGTTTCCGCCTCGTAGCTCGAGATGAGGGATCCTTTCCCTGCTTCGTCGGGAAAGAGTTCCCGGCGTTCCCGTCGCATCTCAAGAGGAGGCCCTCTCAACAGGAACGGCGAGAGGAACTCCAGGGTCGTGCCAGCATTCCAAGAGTCCCCCAGATGTCTCAGTCCATTCCAGAGGAACCTCTTTTCCCTTCACCGGCTCGTCTTTCACGCCGAGGATCGACTCACACCAAGGTGGCACGTGGCACAGCCCTGTGGGAAAGCCTCGTGGGAAAGCCTCGAGGGACAGCCTCGAGGGAAAGCCACAGATCCCTTGATCCACGTGACAGGAAGCGTGACACTACTGCTGCAGCTCGGGAGGAAAGCGCACGTGCATGCCCCCACTCGAGACGAGGCCTGACACCCGTGGGGAGACTCAGAAGCACCCCAAGATCCATGGCAACACTGGAGAGGAATCCTCAGGTTCCGGCCCCGACTCCACACAAGGACTGAGTCCCCGGCATGGACGGGAGAGGAATCCCGAGAGGTCCCCTAGCAACTCGCATGGGGACTGGCCTTTCCTGAGGCCACCAGAGCGGGTCCCTGAGGTCCCCGTCGTAACTCGAGAAGACCTGCCGCAACTCGAGAAAATCCAGGAGGTTCTCCCCTCCAGGCGAGATGAGGCCCATTTCCGCTGAGGCGTCTCGAGGCTGATCACACCTCACCTCTCGAACTTCGAAAGGGTCCTTCACACCCTTGGTGCAAATCAAGAAGTTCCCCGACATACCCGTCTCCACTCGAGAGGAATCACGAGGGTCCCGCCCACATCCAGAGGAGCCCCGTTTCCGCCTCGTAGCTCGAGATGAGGGATCCTTTCCCTGCTTCGTCGGGAAAGAGTTCCCGGCGTTCCCGTTGCATCTCAAGAGGAGGCCCTCTCAACAGGAATGGCGAGAGGAACTCCAGGGTCGTGCCACCATTCCAAGAGTCCCCCAGATGTCTCAGTCCATTCCAGAGGAACCTCTTTTCCCTTCACCGGCTCGTCTTTCACGCCGAGGATCGACTCACACCAATGTGGCACGTGGCACAGCCCTGTGGGAAAGCCTCGTGGGAAAGCCTCGAGGGACAGCCTCGAGGGAAAGCCACAGATCCCTTGATCCACGTGACAGGAAGCGTGACACTACTGCTGCAGCTCGGGAGGAAAGCGCACGTGCATGCCCCCACTCGAGACGAGGTCTGACTCCCCTGGGGAGACTCAGAAGCACCCCAAGATCCATGGCAACACTGGAGAGGAATCCTCAGGTTCCGGCCCCGACTCCACACAAGGACTGAGGCCCCGGCATGGACGGGAGAGGAATCCCGAGAGGTCCCCTAGCAACTCGCATGGGGACTGGCCTTTCCTGAGGCCACCAGAGCGGGTCCCTGAGGTCCCCGTCGTAACTCGAGAAGGCCTGCCGCAACTCGAGAAAATCCAGGAGGTTCTCCCCTCCAGGCGAGATGAGGCCCATTTCCGCTGAGGCGTCTCGAGGCTGATCACACCTCACCTCTGGAACTTCGAAAGGGTCCTTCACACCCTTGGTGCAAATCAAGAAGTTCCCCGACCTGGCCGTCTCCACTCGAGAGGAATCACGAGGGTCCCGCCCACATCCAGAGGAGCCCCGTTTCCGCCTCGTAGCTCGAGATGAGGGATCCTTTCCCTGCTTCGTCGGGAAAGAGTTCCCGGCGTTCCCGTCGCATCTCAAGAGGAGGCCCTCTCAACAGGAACGGCGAGAGGAACTCCAGGGTCGTGCCACCATTCCAAGAGTCCCCCAGATGTCTCAGTCCATTCCAGAGGAACCTCTTTTCCCTTCACCGGCTCGTCTTTCACGCCGAGGATCGACTCACACCAAGGTGGCACGTGGCACAGCCCTGTGGTCAAGCCTCGTGGGAAAGCCTCGAGGGACAGCCTCGAGGGAAAGCCACAGATCCCTTGATCCACGTGACAGGAAGCGTGACACTACTGCTGCAGCTCGGGAGGAAAGCGCACGTGCATGCCCCCACTCGAGACGAGGCCTGACTCCCCTGGGGAGACTCAGAAGCACCCCAAGATCCATGGCAACACTGGAGAGGAATCCTCAGGTTCCGGCCCCGACTCCACACAAGGACTGAGGCCCCGGCATGGACGGGAGAGGAATCCCGAGAGGTCCCCTAGCAACTCGCATGGGGACTGGCCTTTCCTGAGGCCACCAGAGCGGGTCCCTGAGGTCCCCGTCATAACTCGAGAAGACCTGCCGCAACTCGAGAAAATCCAGGAGGTTCTCCCCTCCAGGCGAGATGAGGCCCATTTCCGCTGAGGCGTCTCGAGGCTGATCACACCTCACCTCTGGAACTTCGAAAGGGTCCTTCACACCCTTGGTGCAAATCAAGAAGTTCCCCGACCTAGCCGTCTCCACTCGAGAGGAATCACGAGGGTCCCGCCCACATCCAGAGGAGCCCCGTTTCCGCCTCGTAGCTCGAGATGAGGGATCCTTTCCCTGCTTCGTCGGGAAAGAGTTCCCGGCGTTCCCGTCGCATCTCAAGAGGAGGCCCTCTCAACAGGAACGGCGAGAGGAACTCCAGGGTCGTGCCACCATTCCAAGAGTCCCCCAGATGTCTCAGTCCATTCCAGAGGAACCTCTTTTCCCTTCACCGGCTCGTCTTTCACGCCGAGGATCGACTCACACCAAGGTGGCACGTGGCACAGCCCTGTGGGAAAGCCTCGTGGGAAAGCCTCGAGGGACAGCCTCGAGGGAAAGCCACAGATCCCTTGATCCACGTGACAGGAAGCGTGACACTACTGCTGCAGCTCGGGAGGAAAGCGCACGTGCATGCCCCCACTCGAGACGAGGCCTGACACCCGTGGGGAGACTCAGAAGCACCCCAAGATCCATGGCAACACTGGAGAGGAATCCTCAGGTTCCGGCCCCGACTCCACACAAGGACTGAGTCCCCGGCATGGACGGGAGAGGAATCCCGAGAGGTCCCCTAGCAACTCGCATGGGGACTGGCCTTTCCTGAGGCCACCAGAGCGGGTCCCTGAGGTCCCCGTCGTAACTCGAGAAGACCTGCCGCAACTCGAGAAAATCCAGGAGGTTCTCCCCTCCAGGCGAGATGAGGCCCATTTCCGCTGAGGCGTCTCGAGGCTGATCACACCTCACCTCTCGAACTTCGAAAGGGTCCTTCACACCCTTGGTGCAAATCAAGAAGTTCCCCGACATACCCGTCTCCACTCGAGAGGAATCACGAGGGTCCCGCCCACATCCAGAGGAGCCCCGTTTCCGCCTCGTAGCTCGAGATGAGGGATCCTTTCCCTGCTTCGTCGGGAAAGAGTTCCCGGCGTTCCCGTCGCATCTCAAGAGGAGGCCCTCTCAACAGGAACGGCGAGAGGAACTCCAGGGTCGTGCCACCATTCCAAGAGTCCCCCAGATGTCTCAGTCCATTCCAGAGGAACCTCTTTTCCCTTCACCGGCTCGTCTTTCACGCCGAGGATCGACTCACACCAATGTGGCACGTGGCACAGCCCTGTGGGAAAGCCTCGTGGGAAAGCCTCGAGGGACAGCCTCGAGGGAAAGCCACAGATCCCTTGATCCACGTGACAGGAAGCGTGACACTACTGCTGCAGCTCGGGAGGAAAGCGCACGTGCATGCCCCCACTCGAGACGAGGCCTGACTCCCCTGGGGAGACTCAGAAGCACCCCAAGATCCATGGCAACACTGGAGAGGAATCCTCAGGTTCCGGCCCCGACTCCACACAAGGACTGAGGCCCCGGCATGGACGGGAGAGGAATCCCGAGAGGTCCCCTAGCAACTCGCATGGGGACTGGCCTTTCCTGAGGCCACCAGAGCGGGTCCCTGAGGTCCCCGTCGTAACTCGAGAAGGCCTGCCGCAACTCGAGAAAATCCAGGAGGTTCTCCCCTCCAGGCGAGATGAGGCCCATTTCCGCTGAGGCGTCTCGAGGCTGATCACACCTCACCTCTGGAACTTCGAAAGGGTCCTTCACACCCTTGGTGCAAATCAAGAAGTTCCCCGACCTGGCCGTCTCCACTCGAGAGGAATCACGAGGGTCCCGCCCACATCCAGAGGAGCCCCGTTTCCGCCTCGTAGCTCGAGATGAGGGATCCTTTCCCTGCTTCGTCGGGAAAGAGTTCCCGGCGTTCCCGTCGCATCTCAAGAGGAGGCCCTCTCAACAGGAACGGCGAGAGGAACTCCAGGGTCGTGCCACCATTCCAAGAGTCCCCCAGATGTCTCAGTCCATTCCAGAGGAACCTCTTTTCCCTTCACCGGCTCGTCTTTCACGCCGAGGATCGACTCACACCAAGGTGGCACGTGGCACAGCCCTGTGGGAAAGCCTCGTGGGAAAGCCTCGAGGGACAGCCTCGAGGGAAAGCCACAGATCCCTTGATCCACGTGACAGGAAGCGTGACACTACTGCTGCAGCTCGGGAGGAAAGCGCACGTGCATGCCCCCACTCGAGACGAGGCCTGACTCCCCTGGGGAGACTCAGAAGCACCCCAAGATCCATGGCAACACTGGAGAGGAATCCTCAGGTTCCGGCCCCGACTCCACACAAGGACTGAGGCCCCGGCATGGACGGGAGAGGAATCCCGAGAGGTCCCCTAGCAACTCGCATGGGGACTGGCCTTTCCTGAGGCCACCAGAGCGGGTCCCTGAGGTCCCCGTCGTAACTCGAGAAGGCCTGCCGCAACTCGAGAAAATCCAGGAGGTTCTCCCCTCCAGGCGAGATGAGGCCCATTTCCGCTGAGGCGTCTCGAGGCTGATCACACCTCACCTCTGGAACTTCGAAAGGCTCCTTCACACCCTTGGTGCAAATCAAGAAGTTCCCCGACCTGGCCGTCTCCACTCGAGAGGAATCACGAGGGTCCCGCCCACATCCAGAGGAGCCCCGTTTCCTCCTCGTAGCTCGAGATGAGGGATCCTTTCCCTGCTTCGTCGGGAAAGAGTTCCCGGCGTTCCCGTCGCATCTCAAGAGGAGGCCCTCTCAACAGGAACGGCGAGAGGAACTCCAGGGTCGTGCCACCATTCCAAGAGTCCCCCAGATGTCTCAGTCCATTCCAGAGGAACCTCTTTTCCCTTCACCGGCTCGTCTTTCACGCCGAGGATCGACTCACACCAATGTGGCACGTGGCACAGCCCTGTGGGAAAGCCTCGTGGGAAAGCCTCGAGGGACAGCCTCGAGGGAAAGCCACAGATCCCTTGATCCACGTGACAGGAAGCGTGACACTACTGCTGCAGCTCGGGAGGAAAGCGCACGTGCATGCCCCCACTCGAGACGAGGCCTGACTCCCCTGGGGAGACTCAGAAGCACCCCAAGATCCATGGCAACACTGGAGAGGAATCCTCAGGTTCCGGCCCCGACTCCACACAAGGACTGAAGCCCCGGCATGGACGGGAGAGGAATCCCGAGAGGTCCCCTAGCAACTCGCATGGGGACTGGCCTTTCCTGAGGCCACCAGAGCGGGTCCCTGAGGTCCCCGTCGTAACTCGAGAAGACCTGCCGCAACTCGAGAAAATCCAGGAGGTTCTCCCCTCCAGGCGAGATGAGGCCCATTTCCGCTGAGGCGTCTCGAGGCTGATCACACCTCACCTCTGGAACTTCGAAAGGGTCCTTCACACCCTTGGTGCAAATCAAGAAGTTCCCCCACATACCCGTCTCCACTCGAGAGGAATCACGAGGGTCCCGCCCACATCCAGAGGAGCCCCGTTTCCGCCTCGTAGCTCGAGATGAGGGATCCTTTCCCTGCTTCGTCGGGAAAGAGTTCCCGGCGTTCCCGTCGCATCTCAAGAGGAGGCCCTCTCAACAGGAACGGCGAGAGGAACTCCAGGGTCGTGCCACCATTCCAAGAGTCCCCCAGATGTCTCAGTCCATTCCAGAGGAACCTCTTTTCCCTTCACCGGCTCGTCTTTCACGCCGAGGATCGACTCACACCAAGGTGGCACGTGGCACAGCCCTGTGGGAAAGCCTCGTGGGAAAGCCTCGAGGGACAGCCTCGAGGGAAAGCCACAGATCCCTTGATCCACGTGACAGGAAGCGTGACACTACTGCTGCAGCTCGGGAGGAAAGCGCACGTGCATGCCCCCACTCGAGACGAGGCCTGACTCCCCTGGGGAGACTCAGAAGCACCCCAAGATCCATGGCAACACTGGAGAGGAATCCTCAGGTTCCGGCCCCGACTCCACACAAGGACTGAGGCCCCGGCATGGACGGGAGAGGAATCCCGAGAGGTCCCCTAGCAACTCGCATGGGGACTGGCCTTTCCTGAGGCCACCAGAGCGGGTCCCTGAGGTCCCCGTCGTAACTCGAGAAGACCTGCCGCAACTCGAGAAAATCCAGGAGGTTCTCCCCTCCAGGCGAGATGAGGCCCATTTCCGCTGAGGCGTCTCGAGGCTGATCACACCTCACCTCTGGAACTTCGAAAGGGTCCTTCACACCCTTGGTGCAAATCAAGAAGTTCCCCGACCTGGCCGTCTCCACTCGAGAGGAATCACGAGGGTCCCGCCCACATCCAGAGGAGCCCCGTTTCCGCCTCGTAGCTCGAGATGAGGGATCCTTTCCCTGCTTCGTCGGGAAAGAGTTCCCGGCGTTCCCGTCGCATCTCAAGAGGAGGCCCTCTCAACAGGAACGGCGAGAGGAACTCCAGGGTCGTGCCACCATTCCAAGAGTCCCCCAGATGTCTCAGTCCATTCCAGAGGAACCTCTTTTCCCTTCACCGGCTCGTCTTTCACGCCGAGGATCGACTCACACCAAGGTGGCACGTGGCACAGCCCTGTGGGAAAGCCTCGTGGGAAAGCCTCGAGGGACAGCCTCGAGGGAAAGCCACAGATCCCTTGATCCACGTGACAGGAAGCGTGACACTACTGCTGCAGCTCGGGAGGAAAGCGCACGTGCATGCCCCCACTCGAGACGAGGCCTGACACCCGTGGGGAGACTCAGAAGCACCCCAAGATCCATGGCAACACTGGAGAGGAATCCTCAGGTTCCGGCCCCGACTCCACACAAGGACTGAGGCCCCGGCATGGACGGGAGAGGAATCCCGAGAGGTCCCCTAGCAACTCGCATGGGGACTGGCCTTTCCTGAGGCCACCAGAGCGGGTCCCTGAGGTCCCCGTCGTAACTCGAGAAGACCTGCCGCAACTCGAGAAAATCCAGGAGGTTCTCCCCTCCAGGCGAGATGAGGCCCATTTCCGCTGAGGCGTCTCGAGGCTGATCACACCTCACCTCTGGAACTTCGAAAGGGTCCTTCACACCCTTGGTGCAAATCAAGAAGTTCCCCGACCTAGCCGTCTCCACTCGAGAGGAATCACGTGGGTCCCGCCCACATCCAGAGGAGCCCCGTTTCCGCCTCGTAGCTCGAGATGAGGGATCCTTTCCCTGCTTCGTCGGGAAAGAGTTCCCGGCCTTCCCGTCGCATCTCAAGAGGAGGCCCTCTCAACAGGAACGGCGAGAGGAACTCCAGGGTCGTGCCACCATTCCAAGAGTCCCCCAGATGTCTCAGTCCATTCCAGAGGAACCTCTTTTCCCTTCACCGGCTCGTCTTTCACGCCGAGGATCGACTCACACCAAGGTGGCACGTGGCACAGCCCTGTGGGAAAGCCTCGTGGGAAAGCCTCGAGGGACAGCCTCGAGGGAAAGCCACAGATCCCTTGATCCACGTGACAGGAAGCGTGACACTACTGCTGCAGCTCGGGAGGAAAGCGCACGTGCATGCCCCCACACGAGACGAGGCCTGACTCCCCTGGGGAGACTCAGAAGCACCCCAAGATCCATGGCAACACTGGAGAGGAATCCTCAGGTTCCGGCCCCGACTCCACACAAGGACTGAGGCCCCGGCATGGACGGGAGAGGAATCCCGAGAGGTCCCCTAGCAACTCGCATGGGGACTGGCCTTTCCTGAGGCCACCAGAGCGGGTCCCTGAGGTCCCCGTCGTAACTCGAGAAGACCTGCCGCAACTCGAGAAAATCCAGGAGGTTCTCCCCTCCAGGCGAGATGAGGCCCATTTCCGCTGAGGCGTCTCGAGGCTGATCACACCTCACCTCTGGAACTTCGAAAGGGTCCTTCACACCCTTGGTGCAAATCAAGAAGTTCCCCGACCTAGCCGTCTCCAGTCGAGAGGAATCACGAGGGTCCCGCCCACATCCAGAGGAGCCCCGTTTCCGCCTCGTAGCTCGAGATGAGGGATCCTTTCCCTGCTTTGTCGGGAAAGAGTTCCCGGCGTTCCCGTCGCATCTCAACAGGAGGCCCTTTCAGCAGGAACGGCGAGAGGAACTCCAGGGTCGTGCCACCATTCCAAGAGTCCCCCAGATGTCTCAGTCCATTCCAGAGGAACCTCTTTTCCCTTCACCGGCTCGTCTTTCACGCCGAGGATCGACTCACACCAAGGTGGCACGTGGCACCGCCCTGTGGGAAAGCCTCGTGGGAAAGCCTCGAGGGATAGCCTCGAGGGAAAGGCACAGATCCCTTGATCCACGTGACAGGAAGCGTGACACTACTGCTGCAGCTCGGGAGGAAAGCGCACGTGCATGCCCCCACTCGAGACGAGGCCTGACTCCCCTGGGGAGACTCAGAAGCACCCCAAGATCCATGGCAACACTGGAGAGGAATCCTCAGGTTCCGGCCCCGACTCCACACAAGGACTGAGGCCCCGGCATGGACGGGAGAGGAATCCCGAGAGGTCCCCTAGCAACTCACATGGGGACTGGCCTTTCCTGAGGCCACGAGAACGGGTCCCTGAGGTCCCCGTCATAACTCGAGAAGACCTGCCGCAACTCGAGAAAATCCAGGAGGTTCTCCCCTCCAGGCGAGATGAGGCCCATTTCCGCTGAGGCGTCTCGAGGCTGATCACACCTCACCTCTGGAACTTCGAAAGGGTCCTTCACACCCTTGGTGCAAATCAAGAAGTTCCCCGACATACCCGTCTCCACTCGAGAGGAATCACGAGGGTCCCGCCCACATCCAGAGGAGCCCCGTTTCCGCCTCGTAGCTCGAGATGAGGGATCCTTTCCCTGCTTCGTCGGGAAAGAGTTCCCGGCGTTCCCGTCGCATCTCAAGAGGAGGCCCTCTCAACAGGAACGGCGAGAGGAACTCCAGGGTCGTGCCACCATTCCAAGAGTCCCCCAGATGTCTCAGTCCATTCCAGAGGAACCTCTTTTCCCTTCACCGGCTCGTCTTTCACGCCGAGGATCGACTCACACCAAGGTGGCACGTGGCACAGCCCTGTGGAAAAGCCTCGTGGGAAAGCCTCGAGGGACAGCCTCGAGGGAAAGCCACAGATCCCTTGATCCACGTGACAGGAAGCGTGACACTACTGCTGCAGCTCGGGAGGAAAGCGCACGTGCATGCCCCCACTCGAGACGAGGCCTGACTCCCCTGGGGAGACTCAGAAGCACCCCAAGATCCATGGCAACACTGGAGAGGAATCCTCAGGTTCCGGCCCCGACTCCACACAAGGACTGAGGCCCCGGCATGGACGGGAGAGGAATCCCGAGAGGTCCCCTAGCAACTCGCATGGGGACTGGCCTTTCCTGAAGCCACCAGAGCGGGTCCCTGAGGTCCCCGTCGTAACTCGAGAAGACCTGCCGCAACTCGAGAAAATCCAGGAGGTTCTCCCCTCCAGGCGAGATGAGGCCCATTTCCGCTGAGGCGTCTCGAGGCTGATCACACCTCACCTCTGGAACTTCGAAAGGGTCCTTCACACCCTTGGTGCAAATCAAGAAGTTCCCCGACCTGGCCGTCTCCACTCGAGAGGAATCACGAGGGTCCCGCCCACATCCAGAGGAGCCCCGTTTCCGCCTCGTAGCTCGAGATGAGGGATCCTTTCCCTGCTTCGTCGGGAAAGAGTTCCCGGCGTTCCCGTCGCATCTCAAGAGGAGGCCCTCTCAACAGGAACGGCGAGAGGAACTCCAGGGTCGTGCCACCATTCCAAGAGTCCCCCAGATGTCTCAGTCCATTCCAGAGGAACCTCTTTTCCCTTCACCGGCTCGTCTTTCACGCCGAGGATCGACTCACACCAAGGTGGCACGTGGCACAGCCCTGTGGGAAAGCCTCGTGGGAAAGCCTCGAGGGACAGCCTCGAGGGAAAGCCACAGATCCCTTGATCCACGTGACAGGAAGCGTGACACTACTGCTGCAGCTCGGGAGGAAAGCGCACTTGCATGCCCCCACTCGAGACGAGGCCTGACACCCGTGGGGAGACTCAGAAGCACCCCAAGATCCATGGCAACACTGGAGAGGAATCCTCAGGTTCCGGCCCCGACTCCACACAAGGACTGAGGCCCCGGCATGGACGGGAGAGGAATCCCGAGAGGTCCCCTAGCAACTCGCATGGGGACTGGCCTTTCCTGAGGCCACCAGAGCGGGTCCCTGAGGTCCCCGTCGTAACTCGAGAAGACCTGCCGCAACTCGAGAAAATCCAGGAGGTTCTCCCCTCCAGGCGAGATGAGGCCCATTTCCGCTGAGGCGTCTCGAGGCTGATCACACCTCACCTCTGGAACTTCGAAAGGGTCCTTCACACCCTTGGTGCAAATCAAGAAGTTCCCCGACCTAGCCGTCTCCACTCGAGAGGAATCACGAGGGTCCCGCCCACATCCAGAGGAGCCCCGTTTCCGCCTCGTAGCTCGAGATGAGGGATCCTTTCCCTGCTTCGTCGGGAAAGAGTTCCCGGCGTTCCCGTCGCATCTCAAGAGGAGGCCCTCTCAACAGGAACGGCGAGAGGAACTCCAGGGTCATGCCACCATTCCAAGAGTCCCCCAGATGTCTCAGTCCATTCCAGAGGAACCTCTTTTCCCTTCACCGGCTCGTCTTTCACGCCGAGGATCGACTCACACCAAGGTGGCACGTGGCACAGCCCTGTGGGAAAGCCTCGTGGGAAAGCCTCGAGGGACAGCCTCGAGGGAAAGCCACAGATCCCTTGATCCACGTGACAGGAAGCGTGACACTACTGCTGCAGCTCGGGAGGAAAGCGCACGTGCATGCCCCCACTCGAGACGAGGCCTGACTCCCCTGGGGAGACTCAGAAGCACCCCAAGATCCATGGCAACACTGGAGAGGAATCCTCAGGTTCCGGCCCCGACTCCACACAAGGACTGAGGCCCCGGCATGGACGGGAGAGGAATCCCGAGAGGTCCCCTAGCAACTCGCATGGGGACTGGCCTTTCCTGAGGCCACCAGAGCGGGTCCCTGAGGTCCCCGTCGTAACTCGAGAAGGCCTGCCGCAACTCGAGAAAATCCAGGAGGTTCTCCCCTCCAGGCGAGATGAGGCCCATTTCCGCTGAGGCGTCTCGAGGCTGATCACACCTCACCTCTGGAACTTCGAAAGGGTCCTTCACACCCTTGGTGCAAATCAAGAAGTTCCCCGACCTAGCCGTCTCCACTCGAGAGGAATCACGAGGGTCCCGCCCACATCCAGAGGAGCCCCGTTTCCGCCTCGTAGCTCGAGATGAGGGATCCTTTCCCTGCTTCGTCGGGAAAGAGTTCCCGGCGTTCCCGTCGCATCTCAAGAGGAGGCCCTCTCAACAGGAACGGCGAGAGGAACTCCAGGGTCGTGCCACCATTCCAAGAGTCCCCCAGATGTCTCAGTCCATTCCAGAGGAACCTCTTTTCCCTTCACCGGCTCGTCTTTCACGCCGAGGATCGACTCACACAAAGGTGGCACGTGGCACAGCCCTGTGGGAAAGCCTCGTGGGAAAGCCTCGAGGGACAGCCTCGAGGGAAAGCCACAGATCCCTTGATCCACGTGACAGGAAGCGTGACACTACTGCTGCAGCTCGGGAGGAAATCGCAATGCATGCCCCCACTCGAGACGAGGCCTGACTCCCCTGGGGAGACTCAGAAGCACCCCAAGATCCATGGCAACACTGGAGAGGAATACTCAGGTTCCGGCCCCGACTCCACACAAGGACTGAGGCCCCGGCATGGACGGGAGAGGAATCCCGAGAGGTCCCCTAGCAACTCGCATGGGGACTGGCCTTTCCTGAGGCCACCAGAGCGGGTCCCTGAGGTCCCCGTCATAACTCGAGAAGACCTGCCACAACTCGAGAAAATCCAGGAGGTTCTCCCCTCCAGGCGAGATGAGGCCCATTTCCGCTGAGGCGTCTCGAGGCTGATCACACCTCACCTCTGGAACTTCGAAAGGGTCCTTCACACCCTTGGTGCAAATCAAGAAGTTCCCCGACATACCCGTCTCCACTCGAGAGGAATCACGAGGGTCCCACCCACATCCAGAGGAGCCCCGTTTCCGCCTCGTAGCTCGAGATGAGGGATCCTTTCCCTGCTTCGTCGGGAAAGAGTTCCCGGCGTTCCCGTCGCATCTCAAGAGGAGGCCCTCTCAACAGGAACGGCGAGAGGAACTCCAGGGTCGTGCCACCATTCCAAGAGTCCCCCAGATGTCTCAGTCCATTCCAGAGGAACCTCTTTTCCCTTCACCGGCTCGTCTTTCACGCCGAGGATCGACTCACACCAAGGTGGCACGTGGCACAGCCCTGTGGGAAAGCCTCGTGGGAAAGCCTCGAGGGACAGCCTCGAGGGAAAGCCACAGATCCCTTGATCCACGTGACAGGAAGCGTGACACTACTGGTGCAGCTCGGGAGGAAAGCGCACGTGCATGCCCCCACTCGAGACGAGGCCTGACTCCCCTGGGGAGACTCAGAAGCACCCCAAGATCCATGGCAACACTGGAGAGGAATCCTCAGGTTCCGGCCCCGACTCCACACAAGGACTGAGGCCCCGGCATGGACGGGAGAGGAATCCCGAGAGGTCCCCTAGCAACTTGCATGGGGACTGACTTTTCCTGAGGCCACCAGAGCGGGTCCCTGAGGTCCCCGTCGTAACTCGAGAAGGCCTTCCGCAACTCGAGAAAATCCAGGAGGTTCTCTCCTCAAGGCGAGATGAGGCCCATTTCCGCTGAGGCGTCTCGAGGCTGATCACACCTCACCTCTGGAACTTCGAAAGGCTCCTTCACAGCCTTGGTGCAAATCAAGAAGTTCCCCGACCTAGCCGTCTCCAGTCGAGAGGAATCACGAGGGTCCCGCCCACATCCAGAGGAGCCCCGTTTCCGCCTCGTAGCTCGAGATGAGGGATCCTTTCCCTGCTTTGTCGGGAAAGAGTTCCCGGCGTTCCCGTCGCATCTCAAGAGGAGGCCCTCTCAACAGGAACGGCGAGAGGAACTCCAGGGTCGTGCCACCATTCCAAGAGTCCCCCAGATGTCTCAGTCCATTCCAGAGGAACCTCTTTTCCCTTCACCGGCTCGTCTTTCACGCCGAGGATCGACTCACACCAAGGTGGCACGTGGCACAGCCCTGTGGGAAAGCCTCGTGGGAAAGCCTCGAGGGACAGCCTCGAGGGAAAGCCACAGATCCCTTGATCCACGTGACAGGAAGCGTGACACTACTGCTGCAGCTCGGGAGGAAAGCGCACGTGCATGCCCCCACTCGAGACGAGGCCTGACTCCCCTGGGGAGACTCAGAAGCACCCCAAGATCCATGGCAACACTGGAGAGGAATCCTCAGGTTCCGGCCCCGACTCCACACAAGGACTGAGGCCCCGGCATGGACGGGAGAGGAATCCCGAGAGGTCCCCTAGCAACTCGCATGGGGACTGGCCTTTCCTGAGGCCACCAGAGCGGGTCCCTGAGGTCCCCGTCGTAACTCAAGAAGACCTGCCGCAACTCGAGAAAATCCAGGAGGTTCTCCCCTCCAGGCGAGATGAGGCCCATTTCCGCTGAGGCGTCTCGAGGCTGATCACACCTCACCTCTGGAACTTTGAAAGGGTCCTTCACACCCTTGGTGCAAATCAAGAAGTTCCCCGACCTAGCCGTCTCCACTCGAGAGGAATCACGAGGGTCCCGCCCACATCCAGAGGAGCCCCGTTTCCGCCTCGTAGCTCGAAATGAGGGATCCTTTCCCTGCTTCGTCGGGAAAGAGTTCCCGGCGTTCCCGTCGCATCTCAAGAGGAGGCCCTCTCAACAGGAACGGCGAGAGGAACTCCAGGGTCGTGCCACCATTCCAAGAGTCCCCCAGATGTCTCAGTCCATTCCAGAGGAACCTCTTTTCCCTTCACCGGCTCGTCTTTCACGCCGAGGATCGACTCACACCAAGGTGGCACGTGGCACAGCCCTGTGGGAAAGCCTCGTGGGAAAGCCTCGAGGGACAGCCTCGAGGGAAAGCCACAGATCCCTTGATCCACGTGACAGGAAGCGTGACACTACTGCTGCAGCTCGGGAGGAAAGCGCACGTGCATGCCCCCACTCGAGACGAGGCCTGACTCCCCTGGGGAGACTCAGAAGCACCCCAAGATCCATGGCAACACTGGAGAGGAATCCTCAGGTTCCGGCCCCGACTCCACACAAGGACTGAGGCCCCGGCATGGACGGGAGAGGAATCCCGAGAGGTCCCCTAGCAACTCGCATGGGGACTGGACTTTCCTGAGGCCACCAGAGCGGGTCCCTGAGGTCCCCGTCGTAACTCGAGAAGACCTGCCGCAACTCGAGAAAATCCAGGAGGTTCTCCCCTCCAGGCGAGATGAGGCCCTTTTCCGCTGAGGCGTCTCGAGGCTGATCACACCTCACCTCTGGAACTTCGAAAGGGTCCTTCACACCCTTGGTGCAAATCAAGAAGTTCCCCGACATACCCGTCTCCACTCTAGAGGAAACACGAGGATCCCGCCCACATCCAGAGGAGCCCCGTTTCCGAATCGTACCTCGAGATGAGGGATCCTTTCCCTGCTTCGTCGGGAAAGAGTTCCCGGCGTTCCCGTCGCATCTCAAGAGGAGGCCCTCTCAACAGGAATGGCGAGAGGAACTCCAGGGTCGTGCCACCATTCCAAGAGTCCCCCAGATGTCTCAGTCCATTCCAGAGGAACCTCTTTTCCCTTCACCGGCTCATCTTTCACGCCGAGGATCGACTCACACCAAGGTGGCACGTGGCACAGCCCTGTGGAAAAGCCTCGTGGGAAAGCCTCGAGGGACAGCCTCGAGGGAAAGCCACAGATCCCTTGATCCACGTGACAGGAAGCGTGACACTACTGCTGCAGCTCGGGAGGAAAGCGCACGTGCATGCCCCCACTCGAGACGAGGCCTGACTCCCCTGGGGAGACTCAGAAGCACCCCAAGATCCATGGCAACACTGGAGAGGAATCCTCAGGTTCCGGCCCCGACTCCACACAAGGACTGAGGCCCCGGCATGGACGGGAGAGGAATCCCGAGAGGTCCCCTAGCAACTCGCATGGGGACTGGCCTTTCCTGAGGCCACCAGAGCGGGTCCCTGAGGTCCCCGTCGTAACTCGAGAAGACCTGCCGCAACTCGAGAAAATCCAGGAGGTTCTCCCCTCCAGGCGAGATGAGGCCCATTTCCGCTGAGGCGTCACGAGGCTGATCACACCTCACCTCTGGAACTTTGAAAGGGTCCTTCACACCCTTGGTGCAAATCAAGAAGTTCCCCGACCTAGCCGTCTCCACTCGAGAGGAATCACGAGGGTCCCGCCCACATCCAGAGGAGCCCCGTTTCCACCTCGTAGCTCGAAATGAGGGATCCTTTCCCTGCTTCGTCGGGAAAGAGTTCCCGGCGTTCCCGTCGCATCTCAAGAGGAGGCCCTCTCAACAGGAACGGCGAGAGGAACTCCAGGGTCGTGCCACCATTCCAAGAGTCCCCCAGATGTCTCAGTCCATTCCAGAGGAACCTCTTTTCCCTTCACCGGATCGTCTTTCACGCCGAGGATCGACTCACTCCAAGGTGGCACGTGGCACAGCCCTGTGGGAAAGCCTCGTGGGAAAGCCTCGAGGGACAGCCTCGAGGGAAAGCCACAGATCCCTTGATCCACGTGACAGGAAGCGTGACACTACTGCTGCAGCTCGGGAGGAAAGCGCACGTGCATGCCCCCACTCGAGACGAGGCCTGACTCCCCTGGGGAGACTCAGAAGCACCCCAAGATCCATGGCAACACTGGAGAGGAATCCTCAGGTTCCGGCCCCGACTCCACACAAGGACTGAGGCCCCGGCATGGACGGGAGAGGAATCCCGAGAGGTCCCCTAGCAACTCGCATGGGGACTGGCCTTTCCTGAGGCCACCAGAGCGGGTCCCTGAGGTCCCCGTCGTAACTCGAGAAGACCTGCCGCAACTCGAGAAAATCCAGGAGGTTCTCCCCTCCAGGCGAGATGAGGCCCATTTCCGCTGAGGCGTCTCGAGGCTGATCACACCTCACCTCTGGAACTTCGAAAGGGTCCTTCACACCCTTGGTGCAAATCAAGAAGTTCCCCGACATACCCATCTCCACTCGAGAGGAATCACGAGGGTCCCGCCCACATCCAGAGGAGCCCCGTTTCCGCCTCGTCGCTCGAGATGAGGGATCCTTTCCCTGCTTCGTCGGGAAAGAGTTCCCGGCGTTCCCGTCGCATCTCAAGAGGAGGCCCTCTCAACAGGAACGGCGAGAGGAACTCCAGGGTCGTGCCACCATTCCAAGAGTCCCCCAGATGTCTCAGTCCATTCCAGAGGAACCTCTTTTCCCTTCACCGGCTCGTCTTTCACGCCGAGGATCGACTCACACCAAGGTGGCACGTGGCACAGCCCTGTGGGAAAGCCTCGTGGGAAAGCCTCGAGGGACAGCCTCGAGGGAAAGCCACAGATCCCTTGATCCACGTGACAGGAAGCGTGACACTACTGCTGCAGCTCGGGAGGAAAGCGCACGTGCATGCCCCCACTCGAGACGAGGCCTGACACCCGTGGGGAGACTCAGAAGCACCCCAAGATCCATGGCAACACTGGAGAGGAATCCTCAGGTTCCGGCCCCGACTCCACACAAGGACTGAGGCCCCGGCATGGACGGGAGAGGAATCCCGAGAGGTCCCCTAGCAACTCGCATGGCGACTGGCCTTTCCTGAGGCCACAAGAGCGGGTCCCTGAGGTCCCCGTCGTAACTCGAGAAGACCTGCCGCAACTCGAGAAAATCCAGGAGGTTCTCCCCTCCAGGCGAGATGAGGCCCATTTCCGCTGAGGCATCTTGAGGCTGATCACACCTCACCTCTGGAACTTCGAAAGGGTCCTTCACACCCTTGGTGCAAATCAAGAAGTTCCCCGACCTAGCCGTCTCCACACGAGAGGAATCACGAGGGTCCCGCCCACATCCAGAGGAGCCCCGTTTCCGCCTCGTAGCTCGAGATGAGGGATCCTTTCCCTGCTTCGTCGGGAAAGAGTTCCCGGCGTTCCCGTCGCATCTCAAGAGGAGGCCCTCTCAACAGGAACGGCGAGAGGAACTCCAGGGTCGTGCCACCATTCCAAGAGTCCCCCAGATGTCTCAGTCCATTCCAGAGGAACCTCTTTTCCCTTCACCGGCTCGTCTTTCACGCCGAGGATCGACTCACACCAAGGTGGCACGTGGCACAGCCCTGTGGGAAAGCCTCGTGGGAAAGCCTCGAGGGACAGCCTCGAGGGAAAGCCACAGATCCCTTGATCCACGTGACAGGAAGCGTGACACTACTGCTGCAGCTCGGGAGGAAAGCGCACGTGCATGCCCCCACTCGAGACGAGGCCTGACTCCCCTGGGGAGACTCAGAAGCACCCCAAGATCCATGGCAACACTGGAGGGGAATACTCAGGTTCCAGCCCCGACTCCACACAAGGACTGAGGCCCCGGCATGGACGGGAGAGGAATCCCGAGAGGTCCCCTAGCAACTCGCATGGGGACTGGCCTTTCCTGAGGCCACCAGAGCGGGTCCCTGAGGTCCCCGTCGTAACTCGAGAAGACCTGCCGCAACTCGAGAAAATCCAGGAGGTTCTCCCCTCCAGGCGAGATGAGGCCCATTTCCGCTGAGGCGTCTCGAGGCTGATCACACCTCACCTCTGGAACTTCGAAAGGGTCCTTCACACCCTTGGTGCAAATCAAGAAGTTCCCCGACCTAGCCGTCTCCACTCGAGAGGAATCACGAGGGTCCCGCCCACATCCAGAGGAGCCCCGTTTCCGCCTCGTAGCTCGAAATGAGGGATCCTTTCCCTGCTTCGTCGGGAAAGAGTTCCCGGCGTTCCCGTCGCATCTCAAGAGGAGGCCCTCTCAACAGGAACGGCGAGAGGAACTCCAGGGTCGTGCCACCATTCCAAGAGTCCCCCAGATGTCTCAGTCCATTCCAGAGGAACCTCTTTTCCCTTCACCGGCTCGTCTTTCACGCCGAGGATCGACTCACACCAAGGTGGCACGTGGCACAGCCCTGTGGGAAAGCCTCGTGGGAATGCCTCGAGGGACAGCCTCGAGGGAAAGCCACAGATCCCTTGATCCACGTGACAGGAAGCGTGACACTACTGCTGCAGCTCGGGAGGAAAGCGCACGTGCATGTCCCCACTCGAGACGAGGCCTAACTCCCCTGGGGAGACTCAGAAGCACCCCAAGATCCATGGCAACACTGGAGAGGAATCCTCAGGTTCCGGCCCGGACTCCACACAAGGACTGAGGCCCCGGCATGGACGGGAGAGGAATCCCGAGAGGTCCCCTAGCAACTCGCATGGGGACTGGCCTTTCCTGAGGCCACCAGAGCGGGTCCCTGAGGTCCCCGTCGTAACTCGAGAAGACCTGCCGCAACTCGAGAAAATCCAGGAGGTTCTCCCCTCCAGGCGAGATGAGGCCCATTTCCGCTGAGGCATCTCGAGGCTGATCACACCTCACCTCTGGAACTTCGAAAGGGTCCTTCACACCCTTGGTGCAAATCAAGAAGTTCCCCGACATACCCGTCTACACTCGAGAGGAATCACGAGGGTCCCGCCCACATCCAGAGGAGCCCCGTTTCCGCCTCGTAGCTCGAGATGAGGGATCCTTTCCCTGCTTCGTCGGGAAAGAGTTCCCGGCGTTCCCGTCGCATCTCAAGAGGAGGCCCTCTCAACAGGAACGGCGAGAGGAACTCCAGGGTCGTGCCACCATTCCAAGAGTCCCCCAGATGTCTCAGTCCATTCCAGAGGAACCTCTTTTCCCTTCACCGGCTCGTCTTTCACGCCGAGGATCGACTCACACCAAGGTGGCACGTGGCACAGCCCTGTGGGAAAGCCTGGTGGGAAAGCCTCGAGGGACAGCCTCGAGGGAAAGCCACAGATCCCTTGATCCACGTGACAGGAAGCGTGACACTACTGCTGCAGCTCGGGAGGAAAGCGCACGTGCATGCCCCCACTCGAGACGAGGCCTGACTCCCCTGGGGAGACTCAGAAGCACCCCAAGATCCATGGCAACACTGGAGGGGAATACTCAGGTTCCAGCCCCGACTCCACACAAGGACTGAGGCCCCGGCATGGACGGGAGAGGAATCCCGAGAGGTCCCCTAGCAACTCGCATGGGGACTGGCCTTTCCTGAGGCCACCAGAGCGGGTCCCTGAGGTCCCCGTCGTAACTCGAGAAGACCTGCCGCAACTCGAGAAAATCCAGGAGGTTCTCCCCTCCAGGCGAGATGAGGCCCATTTCCGCTGAGGCGTCTCGAGGCTGATCACACCTCACCTCTGGAACTTCGAAAGGGTCCTTCACACCCTTGGTGCAAATCAAGAAGTTCCCCGACCTAGCCGTCTCCACTCGAGAGGAATCACGAGGGTCCCGCCCACATCCAGAGGAGCCCCGTTTCCGCCTCGTAGCTCGAAATGAGGGATCCTTTCCCTGCTTCGTCGGGAAAGAGTTCCCGGCGTTCCCGTCGCATCTCAAGAGGAGGCCCTCTCAACAGGAACGGCGAGAGGAACTCCAGGGTCGTGCCACCATTCCAAGAGTCCCCCAGATGTCTCAGTCCATTCCAGAGGAACCTCTTTTCCCTTCACCGGCTCGTCTTTCACGCCGAGGATCGACTCACACCAAGGTGGCACGTGGCACAGCCCTGTGGGAAAGCCTCGTGGGAATGCCTCGAGGGACAGCCTCGAGGGAAAGCCACAGATCCCTTGATCCACGTGACAGGAAGCGTGACACTACTGCTGCAGCTCGGGAGGAAAGCGCACGTGCATGTCCCCACTCGAGACGAGGCCTAACTCCCCTGGGGAGACTCAGAAGCACCCCAAGATCCATGGCAACACTGGAGAGGAATCCTCAGGTTCCGGCCCGGACTCCACACAAGGACTGAGGCCCCGGCATGGACGGGAGAGGAATCCCGAGAGGTCCCCTAGCAACTCGCATGGGGACTGGCCTTTCCTGAGGCCACCAGAGCGGGTCCCTGAGGTCCCCGTCGTAACTCGAGAAGACCTGCCGCAACTCGAGAAAATCCAGGAGGTTCTCCCCTCCAGGCGAGATGAGGCCCATTTCCGCTGAGGCATCTCGAGGCTGATCACACCTCACCTCTGGAACTTCGAAAGGGTCCTTCACACCCTTGGTGCAAATCAAGAAGTTCCCCGACATACCCGTCTACACTCGAGAGGAATCACGAGGGTCCCGCCCACATCCAGAGGAGCCCCGTTTCCGCCTCGTAGCTCGAGATGAGGGATCCTTTCCCTGCTTCGTCGGGAAAGAGTTCCCGGCGTTCCCGTCGCATCTCAAGAGGAGGCCCTCTCAACAGGAACGGCGAGAGGAACTCCAGGGTCGTGCCACCATTCCAAGAGTCCCCCAGATGTCTCAGTCCATTCCAGAGGAACCTCTTTTCCCTTCACCGGCTCGTCTTTCACGCCGAGGATCGACTCACACCAAGGTGGCACGTGGCACAGCCCTGTGGGAAAGCCTGGTGGGAAAGCCTCGAGGGACAGCCTCGAGGGAAAGCCACAGATCCCTTGATCCACGTGACAGGAAGCGTGACACTACTGCTGCAGCTCGGGAGGAAAGCGCACGTGCATGCCCCCACTCGAGACGAGGCCTGACACCCGTGGGGAGACTCAGAAGCACCCCAAGATCCATGGCAACACTGGAGAGGAAACCTCAGGTTCCGGCCCCGACTCCACACAAGGACTGAGGCCCCGGCATGGACGGGAGAGGAATCCCGAGAGGTCCCCTAGCAACTCGCATGGCGACTGGCCTTTCCTGAGGCCACCAGAGCGGGTCCCTGAGGTCCCCGTCGTAACTCGAGAAGACCTGCCGCAACTCGAGAAAATCCAGGAGGTTCTCCCCTCCAGGCGAGATGAGGCCCATTTCCGCTGAGGCGTCTCGAGGCTGATCACACCTCACCTCTGGAACTTCGAAAGGGTCCTTCACACCCTTGGTGCAAATCAAGAAGTTCCCCGACCTAGCCGTCTCCACACGAGAGGAATCACGAGGGTCCCGCCCACATCCAGAGGAGCCCCGTTTCCGCCTCGTAGCTCGAGATGAGGGATCCTTTCCCTGCTTCGTCAGGAAAGAGTTCCCGGCGTTCCCGTCGCATCTCAAGAGGAGGCCCTCTCAACAGGAACGGCGAGAGGAACTCCAGGGTCGTGCCACCATTCCAAGAGTCCCCCAGATGTCTCAGTCCATTCCAGAGGAACCTCTTTTCCCTTCACCGGCTCGTCTTTCACGCCGAGGATCGACTCACACCAAGGTGGCACGTGGCACAGCCCTGTGGGAAAGCCTCGTGGGAAAGCCTCGAGGGACAGCCTCGAGGGAAAGCCACAGATCCCTTGATCCACGTGACAGGAAGCGTGACACTACTGCCGCAGCTCGGGAGGAAAGCGCACGTGCATGCCCCCACTCGAGACGAGGCCTGACTCCCCTGGGGATACTCAGAAGCACCCCAAGATCCATGGCAACACTGGAGAGGAATACTCAGGTTCCAGCCCCGACTCCACACAAGGACTGAGGCCCCGGCATGGACGGGAGAGGAATCCCGAGAGGTCCCCTAGCAACTCGCATGGGGACTGGCCTTTCCTGAGGCCACCAGAGCGGGTCCCTGAGGTCCCCGTCGTAACTCGAGAAGACCTGCCGCAACTCGAGAAAATCCAGGAGGTTCTCCCCTCCAGGCGAGATGAGGCCCATTTCCGCTGAGGCGTCTCGAGGCTGATCACACCTCACCTCTGGAACTTTGAAAGGGTCCTTCACACCCTTGGTGCAAATCAAGAAGTTCCCCGAACTAGCCGTCTACACTCGAGGGGAATCACGAGGGTCCCGCCCACATCCAGAGGAGCCCCGTTTCCGCCTCGTCGCTCGAGATGAGGGATCCTTTCCCTGCTTCGTCGGGAAAGAGTTCCCGGCGTTCCCGTCGCATCTCAAGAGGAGGCCCTCTCAACAGGAACGGCGAGAGGAACTCCAGGGTCGTGCCACCATTCCAAGAGTCCCCCAGATGTCTCAGTCCATTCCAGAGGAACCTCTTTTCCCTTCACCGGCTCGTCTTTCACGCCGAGGATCGACTCACACCAAGGTGGCACGTGGCACAGCCCTGTGGTCAAGCCTCGTGGGAAAGCCTCGAGGGACAGCCTCGAGGGAAAGCCACAGATCCCTTGATCCACGTGACAGGAAGCGTGACACTACTGCTGCAGCTCGGGAGGAAAGCGCACGTGCATGCCCCCACTCGAGACGAGGCCTGACTCCCCTGGGGAGACTCAGAAGCACCCCAAGATCCATGGCAACACTGGAGAGGAATCCTCAGGTTCCGGCCCCGACTCCACACAAGGACTGAGGCCCCGGCATGGACGGGAGAGAAATCCCGAGAGGTCCCCTAGCAACTCGCATGGGGACTGGCCTTTCCTGAGGCCACCAGAGCGGGTCCCTGAGGTCCCCGTCGTAACTCGAGAAGACCTGCCGCAACTCGAGAAAATCCAGGAGGTTCTCCCCTCCAGGCGAGATGAGGCCCATTTCCGCTGAGGCGTCTCGAGGCTGATCACACCTCACCTCTGGAACTTCGAAAGGGTCCTTCACACCCTTGGTGCAAATCAAGAAGTTCCCCGACCTAGCCGTCTCCACTCGAGAGGAATCACGAGGGTCCCACCCCCATCCAGAGGAGCCCCGTTTCCGCCTCGTAGCTCGAGATGAGGGATCCTTTCCCTGCTTCGTCGGGAAAGAGTTCCCGGCGTTCCCGTCGCATCTCAAGAGGAGGCCCTCTCAACAGGAACGGCGAGAGGAACTCCAGGGTCGTGCCACCATTCCAAGAGTCCCCCAGATGTCTCAGTCCATTCCAGAGGAACCTCTTTTCCCTTCACCGGCTCGTCTTTCACGCCGAGGATCGACTCACACCAAGGTGGCACGTGGCACAGCCCTGTGGGAAAGCCTCGTGGGAAAGCCTCGAGGGACAGCCTCGAGGAAAGCCACAGATCCCTTGATCCACGTGACAGGAAGCGTGTCAATACTGCTGCAGCTCGGGAGGAAAGCGCACGTGCATGCCCCCACTCGAGACGAAGCCTGACTCCCCTGGGGAGACTCAGAAGCACCCCAAGATCCATGGTAACACTGGAGAGGAATCCTCAGGTTCCGGCCCCGACTCCACACAAGGACTGAGGCCCCGGCATGGACGGGAGAGGAATCCCGAGAGGTCCCCTAGCAACTCGCATGGGGACTGGACTTTCCTGAGGCCACCAGAGCGGGTCCCTGAGGTCCCCGTCCTAACTCGAGAAGACCTGCCGCAACTCGAGAAAATCCAGGAGGTTCTCCCCTCCAGGCGAGATGAGGCCCATTTCCGGTGAGGCGTCTCGAGGCTGATCACACCTCACCTCTGGAACTTCGAAAGGGTCCTTCACACCCTTGGTGCAAATCAATAAGTTCCCCGACATACCCATCTCCACTCGAGAGGAATCACGAGGGTCCCGCACACATCCAGAGGAGCCCCGTTTCCGCCTCGTAGCTCGAGATGAGGGATCCTTTCCCTGCTTCATCGGGAAAGAGTTCCCGGCGTTCCTGTCGCATCTCAAGAGGAGGCCCTCTCAACAGGAACGGCGAGAGGAACTCCAGGGTCGTGCCACCATTCCAAGAGTCCCCCAGATGTCTCAGTCCATTCCAGAGGAACCTCTTTTCCCTTCACCGGCTCGTCTTTCACGCCGAGGATCGACTCACACCAAGGTGGCACGTGGCACAGCCCTGTGGGAAAGCCTCGTGGGAAAGCCTCGAGGGACAGCCTCGAGGGAAAGCCACAGATCCCTTGATCCACGTGACAGGAAGCGTGACACTACTGCTGCAGCTCGGGAGGAAAGCACACGTGCATGCCCCCACTCGAGACGAGGCCTGACTCCCCTGGGGAGACTCAGAAGCACCCCAAGATCCATGGCAACACTGGAGAGGAATCCTCAGGTTCCGGCCCCGACTCCACACAAGGACTGAGGCCCCGGCATGGACGGGAGAGGAATCCCGAGAGGTCCCCTAGCAACTCGCATGGGGACTGGCCTTTCCTGAGGCCACCAGAGCGGGTCCCTGAGGTCCCCGTCGTAACTCGAGAAGACCTGCCGCAACTCTAGAAAATCCAGGAGGTTCTCCCCTCCAGGCGAGATGAGGCCCATTTCCGCTGAGGCATCTCGAGGCTGATCACACCTCACCTCTGGAACTTCGAAAGGGTCCTTCACACCCTTGGTGCAAATCATGAAGTTCCCCGACCTAGCCGTCTCCACTCGAGAGGAATCACGAGGGTCCCGCCCACATCCAGAGGAGCCCCGTTTCCGCCTCGTAGCTCGAGATGAGGGATCCTTTCCCTGCTTCGTCGGGAAAGAGTTCCCGGCGTTCCCGTCGCATCTCAAGAGGAGGCCCTCTCAACAGGAACGGCGAGAGGAACTCCAGGGTCGTGCCACCATTCCAAGAGCCCCCAGATGTCTCAGTCCATTCCAGAGGAACCTCTTTTCCCTTCACCGGCTCGTCTTTCACGCCGAGGATCGACTCACACCAAGGTGGCACGTGGCACAGCCCTGTGCGAAAGCCTGGTGGGAAAGCCACAGATCCCTTGATCCACGTGACAGGAAGCGTGACACTACTGCTGCAGCTCGGGAGGAAAGCGCACGTGCATGCCCCCACTCGAGACGAGGCCTGACTCCCCTGGGGAGACTCAGAAGCACCCCAAGATCCATGGCAACACTGGAGAGGAATCCTCAGGTTCCGGCCCCGACTCCACACAAGGACTGAGGCCCCGGCATGGACGGGAGAGGAATCCCGAGAGGTCCCCTAGCAACTCGCATGGGGACTGGCCTTTCCTGAGGCCACCAGAGCGGGTCCCTGAGGTCCCCGTCGTAACTCGAGAAGACCTGCCGCAACTCGAGAAAATCCAGGAGGTTCTCCCCTCCAGGCGAGATGAGGCCCATTTCCGCTGAGGCGTCTCGAGGCTGATCACACCTCACCTCTGGAACTTTGAAAGGGTCCTTCACACCCTTGGTGCAAATCAAGAAGTTCCCCGAACTAGCCGTCTACACTCGAGGGGAATCACGAGGGTCCCGCCCACATCCAGAGGAGCCCCGTTTCCGCCTCGTCGCTCGAGATGAGGGATCCTTTCCCTGCTTCGTCGGGAAAGAGTTCCCGGCGTTCCCGTCGCATCTCAAGAGGAGGCCCTCTCAACAGGAACGGCGAGAGGAACTCCAGGGTCGTGCCACCATTCCAAGAGTCCCCCAGATGTCTCAGTCCATTCCAGACGAAACTCTTTTCCCTTCACCGGCTCGTCTTTCACGCCGAGGATCGACTCACACCAAGGTGGCACGTGGCACAGCCCTGTGGGAAAGCCTCTTGGGAAAGCCTCGAGGGACAGCCTCGAGGGAAAGCCACAGATCCCATGATCCACGTGACAGGAAGCGTGACACTACTGCTGCAGCTCGGGAGGAAAGCGCACGTGCATGCCCCCACTCGAGACGAGGCCTGACTCCCCTGGGGAGACTCAGAAGCACCCCAAGATCCATGGTAACACTGGAGAGGAATCCTCAGGTTCCGGCCCCGAATCCACACAAGGACTGAGGCCCCGGCATGGACGGGAGAGGAATCCCGAGAGGTCCCCTAGCAACTCGCATGGGGACTGGCCTTTCCTGAGGCCACCAGAGCGGGTCCCTGAGGTCCCCGTCGTAACTCGAGAAGACCTGCCGCAACTCGAGAAAATCCAGGAGGTTCTCCCCTCCAGGCGAGATGAGGCCCATTTCCGCTGAGGCGTCTCGAGGCTTATCACACCTCACCTCTGGAACTTTGAAAGGGTCCTTCACACCCTTGGTGCAAATCAAGAAGTTCCCCGAACTAGCCGTCTACACTCGAGGGGAATCACGAGGGTCCCGCCCACATCCAGAGGAGCCCCGTTTCCGCCTCGTCGCTCGAGATGAGGGATCCTTTCCCTGCTTCGTCGGGAAAGAGTTCCCGGCGTTCCCGTCGCATCTCAAGAGGAGGCCCTCTCAACAGGAACGGCGAGAGGAACTCCAGGGTCGTGCCACCATTCCAAGAGTCCCCCAGATGTCTCAGTCCATTCCAGAGGAACCTCTTTTCCCTTCACCGGCTCGTCTTTCACGCCGAGGATCGACTCACACCAAGGTGGCACGTGGCACAGCCCTGTGGGAAAGCCTCTTGGGAAAGCCTCGAGGGACAGCCTCGAGGGAAAGCCACAGATCCCATGATCCACGTGACAGGAAGCGTGACACTACTGCTGCAGCTCGGGAGGAAAGCGCACGTGCATGCCCCCACTCGAGACGAGGCCTGACTCCCCTGGGGAGACTCAGAAGCACCCCAAGATCCATGGCAACACTGGAGAGGAATCCTCAGGTTCCGGCCCCGAATCCACACAAGGACTGAGGCCCCGGCATGGACGGGAGAGGAATCCCGAGAGGTCCCCTAGCAACTCGCATGGGGACTGGCCTTTCCTGAGGCCACCAGAGCGGGTCCCTGAGGTCCCCGTCGTAACTCGAGAAGACCTGCCGCAACTCGAGAAAATCCAGGAGGTTCTCCCCTCCAGGCGAGATGAGGCCCATTTCCGCTGAGGCGTCTCGAGGCTGATCACACCTCACCTCTGGAACTTTGAAAGGGTCCTTCACACCCTTGGTGCAAATCAAGAAGTTCCCCGAACTAGCCGTCTACACTCGAGGGGAATCACGAGGGTCCCGCCCACATCCAGAGGAGCCCCGTTTCCGCCTCGTCGCTCGAGATGAGGGATCCTTTCCCTGCTTCGTCGGGAAAGAGTTCCCGGCGTTCCCGTCGCATCTCAAGAGGAGGCCCTCTCAACAGGAACGGCGAGAGGAACTCCAGGGTCGTGCCACCATTCCAAGAGTCCCCCAGATGTCTCAGTCCATTCCAGACGAAACTCTTTTCCCTTCACCGGCTCGTCTTTCACGCCGAGGATCGACTCACACCAAGGTGGCACGTGGCACAGCCCTGTGGTCAAGCCTCGTGGGAAAGCCTCGAGGGACAGCCTCGAGGGAAAGCCACAGATCCCTTGATCCACGTGACAGGAAGCGTGACACTACTGCTGCAGCTCGGGAGGAAAGCGCACGTGCATGCCCCCACTCGAGACGAGGCCTGACTCCCCTGGGGAGACTCAGAAGCACCCCAAGATCCATGGCAACACTGGAGAGGAATCCTCAGGTTCCGGCCCCGACTCCACACAAGGACTGAGGCCCCGGCTGGACGGGAGAGGAATCCCGAGAGGTCCCCTAGCAACTCGCATGGGGACTGGCCTTTCCTGAGGCCACCAGAGCGGGTCCCTGAGGTCCCCGTCGTAACTCGAGAAGACCTGCCGCAACTCGAGAAAATCCAGGAGGTTCTCCCCTCCAGGCGAGATGAGGCCCATTTCCGCTGAGGCGTCTCGAGGCTGATCACACCTCACCTCTGGAACTTCGAAAGGGTCCTTCACACCCTTGGTGCAAATCAAGAAGTTCCCCGACATACCCATCTCCACTCGAGAGGAATCACGAGGGTCCCGCCCACATCCAGAGGAGCCCCGTTTCCGCCTTGTAGCTCGAGATGAGGGATCCTTTCCCTGCTTCGTCGGGAAAGAGTTCCCGGCGTTCCCGTCGCATCTCAAGAGGAGGCCCTCTCAACAGGAACGGCGAGAGGAACTCCAGGGTCGTGCCACCATTCCAAGAGTCCCCCAGATGTCTCAGTCCATTCCAGAGGAACCTCTTTTCCCTTCACCGGCTCATCTTTCACGCCGAGGATCGACTCACACCAAGGTGGCACGTGGCACAGCCCTGTGGTCAAGCCTCGTGGGAAAGCCTCGAGGGACAGCCTCGAGGGAAAGCCACAGATCCCTTGATCCACGTGACAGGAAGCGTGACACTACTGCTGCAGCTCGGGAGGAAAGCGCACGTGCATGCCCCCACTCGAGACGAGGCCTGACTCCCCTGGGGAGACTCAGAAGCACCCCAAGATCCATGGCAACACTGGAGAGGAATCCTCAGGTTCCGGCCCCGACTCCACACAAGGACTGAGGCCCCGGCATGGACGGGAGAGGAATCCCGAGAGGTCCCCTAGCAACTCGCATGGGGACTGGCCTTTCCTGAGGCCACCAGAGCGGGTCCCTGAGGTCCCCGTCGTAACTCGAGAAGACCTGCCGCAACTCGAGAAAATCCAGGAGGTTCTCCCCTCCAGGCGAGATGAGGCCCATTTCCGCTGAGGCGTCTCGAGGCTGATCACACCTCACCTCTGGAACTTAGAAAGGGTCCTTCACACCCTTGGTGCAAATCAAGAAGTTCCCCGACCTAGCCGTCTACACTCGAGGGGAATCACGAGGGTCCCGCCCACATCCAGAGGAGCCCCGTTTCCGCCTCGTAGCTCGAGATGAGGGATCCTTTCCCTGCTTCGTCGGGAAAGAGTTCCCGGCGTTCCCGTCGCATCTCAAGAGGAGGCCCTCTCAACAGGAACGGCGAGAGGAACTCCAGGGTCGTGCCACCATTCCAAGAGTCCCCCAGATGTCTCAGTCCATTCCAGAGGAACCTCTTTTCCCTTCACCGGCTCGTCTTTCACGCCGAGGATCGACTCACACCAAGGTGGCACGTGGCACAGCCCTGTGGGAAAGCCTCGTGGGAAAGCCTCGAGGGACAGCCTCGAGGGAAAGCCACAGATCCCTTGATCCACGTGACAGGAAGCGTGACACTACTGCTGCAGCTCGGGAGGAAAGCGCACGTGCATGCCCCCACTCGAGACGAGGCCTGACTCCCCTGGGGATACTCAGAAGTACCCCAAGATCCATGGCAACACTGGAGAGGAATCCTCAGGTTCCGGCCCCGACTCCACACAAGGACTGAGGCCCCGGCATGGACGGGAGAGGAATCCCGAGAGGTCCCCTAGCAACTCGCATGTGGACTGGCCTTTCCTGAGGCCACCAGAGCGGGTCCCTGAGGTCCCCGTCGTAACTCGAGAAGACCTGCCGCAACTCGAGAAAATCCAGGAGGTTCTCCCCTCCAGGCGAGATGAGGCCCATTTCCGCTGAGGCGTCTCGAGGCTGATCACACCTCACCTCTGGAACTTCGAAAGGCTCCTTCACACCCTTGGTGCAAATCAAGAAGTTCCCCGACCTAGCCGTCTCCACACGAGAGGAATCACGAGGGTCCCGCCCACATCCAGAGGAGCCCCGTTTCCGCCTCGTAGCTCGAGATGAGGGATCCTTTCCCTGCTTCGTCGGGAAAGAGTTCCCGGCGTTCCCGACGCATCTCAAGAGGAGGCCCTCTCAACAGGAACGGCGACAGGAACTCCAGGGTCGTGCCACCATTCCAAGAGTCCCCCAGATGTCTCAGTCCATTCCAGAGGAACCTCTTTTCCCTTCACCGGCTCGTCTTTCACGCCGAGGATCGACTCACACCAAGGTGGCACGTGGCACAGCCCTGTGGGAAAGCCTCGTGGGAAAGCCTCGAGGGACAGCCTCGAGGGAAAGCCACAGATCCCTTGATCCACGTGACAGGAAGCGTGACACTACTGCTGCAGCTCGGGAGGAAAGCACACGTGCATGCCCCCACTCGAGACGAGGCCTGACTCCCCTGGGGAGACTCAGAAGCACCCCAAGATCCATGGCAACACTGGAGAGGAATCCTCAGGTTCCGGCCCCGACTCCACACAAGGACTGAGGCCCCGGCATGGACGGGGGAGGAATCCCGAGAGGTCCCCTAGCAACTCGCATGGGGACTGGCCTTTCCTGAGGCCACCAGAGCGGGTCCCTGAGGTCCCCGTCGTAACTCGAGAAGACCTGCCGCAACTCGAGAAAATCCAGGAGGTTCTCCCCTCCAGGCGAGATGAGGCCCATTTCCGCTGAGGCATCTCGAGGCTGATCACACCTCACCTCTGGAACTTCGAAAGGGTCCTTCACACCCTTGGTGCAAATCAAGAAGTTCCCCGACCTAGCCGTCTCCACTCGAGAGGAATCACGAGGGTCCCGCCCACATCCAGAGGAGCCCCGTTTCCGCCTCGTAGCTCGAGATGAGGGATCCTTTCCCTGCTTCGTCGGGAAAGAGTTCCCGGCGTTCCCGTCGCATCTCAAGAGGAGGCCCTCTCAACAGGAACGGCGAGAGGAACTCCAGGGTCGTGCCACCATTCCAAGAGCCCCCAGATGTCTCAGTCCATTCCAGAGGAACCTCTTTTCCCTTCACCGGCTCGTCTTTCACGCCGAGGATCGACTCACACCAAGGTGGCACGTGGCACAGCCCTGTGCGAAAGCCTCGTGGGAAAGCCACAGATCCCTTGATCCACGTGACAGGAAGCGTGACAATACTGCTGCAGCTCGGGAGGAAAGCGCACGTGCATGCCCCCACTCGAGACGAAGCCTGACTCCCCTGGGGAGACTCAGAAGCACCCCAAGATCCATGGTAACACTGGAGAGGAATCCTCAGGTTCCGGCCCCGACTCCACACAAGGACTGAGGCCCCGGCATGGACGGGAGAGGAATCCCGAGAGGTCCCCTAGCAACTCGCATGGGGACTGGCCTTTCCTGAGGCCACCAGAGTGGGTCCCTGAGGTCCCCGTCCTAACTCGAGAAGACCTGCCGCAACTCGAGAAAATCCAGGAGGTTCTCCCCTCCAGGCGAGATGAGGCCCATTTCCGGTGAGGCGTCTCGAGGCTGATCACACCTCACCTCTGGAACTTCGAAAGGGTCCTTCACACCCTTGGTGCAAATCAATAAGTTCCCCGACATACCCATCTCCACTCGAGAGGAATCACGAGGGTCCCGCACACATCCAGAGGAGCCCCGTTTCCGCCTCGTAGCTCGAGATGAGGGATCCTTTCCCTGCTTCGTCGGGAAAGAGTTCCCGGCGTTCCTGTCGCATCTCAAGAGGAGGCCCTCTCAACAGGAACGGCGAGAGGAACTCCAGGGTCGTGCCACCATTCCAAGAGTCCCCCAGATGTCTCAGTCCATTCCAGAGGAACCTCTTTTCCCTTCACCGGCTCGTCTTTCACGCTGACGATCGACTCACACCAAGGTGGCACGTGGCACAGCCCTGTGGGAAAGCCTCTTGGGAAAGCCTCGAGGGACAGCCTCGAGGGAAAGCCACAGATCCCATGATCCACGTGACAGGAAGCGTGACATTACTGCTGCAGCTCGGGAGGAAAGCGCACGTGCATGCCCCCACTCGAGACGAGGCCTGACTCCCCTGGGGAGACTCAGAAGCACCCCAAGATCCATGGCAACACCGAGAGGAATCCTCAGGTTCCGGCCCCGAATCCACACAAGGACTGAGGCCCCGGCATGGACGGGAGAGGAATCCCGAGAGGTCCCCTAGCAACTCGCATGGGGACTGGCCTTTCCTGAGGCCACCAGAGCGGGTCCCTGAGGTCCCCGTCGTAACTCGAGAAGACCTGCCGCAACTCGAGAAAATCCAGGAGGTTCTCCCCTCCAGGCGAGATGAGGCCCATTTCCGCTGAGGCGTCTCGAGGCTGATCACACCTCACCTCTGGAACTTTGAAAGGGTCCTTCACACCCTTGGTGCAAATCAAGAAGTTCCACGAACTAGCCGTCTACACTCGAGGGGAATCACGAGGGTCCCGCCCACATCCAGAGGAGCCCCGTTTCCGCCTCGTCGCTCGAGATGAGGGATCCTTTCCCTGCTTCGTCGGGAAAGAGTTCCCGGCGTTCCCGTCGCATCTCAAGAGGAGGCCCTCTCAACAGGAACGGCGAGAGGAACTCCAGGGTCGTGCCACCATTCCAAGAGTCCCCCAGATGTCTCAGTCCATTCCAGAGGAACCTCTTTTCCCTTCACCGGCTCGTCTTTCACGCCGAGGATCGACTCACACCAAGGTGGCACGTGGCACAGCCCTGTGGTCAAGCCTCGTGGGAAAGCCTCGAGGGACAGCCTCGAGGGAAAGCCACAGATCCCTTGATCCACGTGACAGGAAGCGTGACACTACTGCTGCAGCTCGGGAGGAAAGCGCACGTGCATGCCCCCACTCGAGACGAGGCCTGACTCCCCTGGGGAGACTCAGAAGCACCCCAAGATCCATGGCAACACTGGAGAGGAATCCTCAGGTTCCGGCCCCGACTCCACACAAGGACTGAGGCCCCGGCATGGACGGGAGAGGAATCCCGAGCGGTCCCCTAGCAACTCGCATGTGGACTGGCCTTTCCTGAGGCCACCAGAGCGGGTCCCTGAGGTCCCCGTCGTAACTCGAGAAGACCTGCCGCAACTCGAGAAAATCCAGGAGGTTCTCCCCTCCAGGCGAGATGAGGCCCATTTCCGCTGAGGCGTCTCGAGGCTGATCACACCTCACCTCTGGAACTTTGAAAGGGTCCTTCACACCCTTGGTGCAAATCAAGAAGTTCCCCGAACTAGCCGTCTACACTCGAGGGGAATCACGAGGGTCCCGCCCACATCCAGAGGAGCCCCGTTTCCGCCTCGTCGCTCGAGATGAGGGATCCTTTCCCTGCTTCGTCGGGAAAGAGTTCCCGGCGTTCCCGTCGCATCTCAAGAGGAGGCCCTCTCAACAGGAACGGCGAGAGGAACTCCAGGGTCGTGCCACCATTCCAAGAGTCCCCCAGATGTCTCAGTCCATTCCAGAGGAACCTCTTTTCCCTTCACCGGCTCGTCTTTCACGCCGAGGATCGACTCACACCAAGGTGGCACGTGGCACAGCCCTGTGGTCAAGCCTCGTGGGAAAGCCTCGAGGGACAGCCTCGAGGGAAAGCCACAGATCCCTTGATCCACGTGAACAGGAAGCGTGACACTACTGCTGCAGCTCGGGAGGAAAGCGCACGTGCATGCCCCCACTCGAGACGAGGCCTGACTCCCCTGGGGGAGACTCAGAAGCACCCCAAGATCCATGGCAACACTGGAGAGGAATCCTCAGGTTCCGGCCCCGACTCCACACAAGGACTGAGGGCCCCGGCATGGACGGGAGAGGAATCCCGAGAGGTCCCCTAGCAACTCGCATAGGGACTGGCCTTTCCTGAGGCCACCAGAGCGGGTCCCTGAGGTCCCCGTCGTAACTCGAGAAGACCTGCCGCAACTCGAGAAAATCCAGGAGGTTCTCCCCTCCAGGCGAGATGAGGCCCATTTCCGCTGAGGCGTCTCGAGGCTGATCACACCTCACCTCTGGAACTTCGAAAGGCTCCTTCACACCCTTGGTGCAAATCAAGAAGTTCCCCGACCTAGCCGTCTACACTCGAGGGGAATCACGAGGGTCCCGCCCACATCCAGAGGAGCCCCGTTTCCGCCTCGTAGCTCGAGATGAGGGATCCTTTCCCTGCTTCGTCGGGAAAGAGTTCCCGGCGTTCCCGTCGCATCTCAAGAGGAGGCCCTCTCAACAGGAACGGCGAGAGGAACTCCAGGGTCGTGCCACCATTCCAAGAGTCCCCCAGATGTCTCAGTCCATTCCAGAGGAACCTCTTTTCCCTTCACCGGCTCGTCTTTCACCGCCGAGGATCGACTCACACCAAGGTGGCACGTGGCACAGCCCTGTGGTCAAGCCTCGTGGGAAAGCCTCGAGGGACAGCCTCGAGGGAAAGCCACAGATCCCTTGATCCACGTGACAGGAAGCGTGACACTACTGCTGCAGCTCGGGAGGGAAAGCGCACGTGCATGCCCCCACTCGAGACGAGGCCTGACTCCCCTGGGGAGACTCAGAAGTACCCCAAGATCCATGGCAACACTGGAGAGGAATCCTCAGGTTCCGGCCCCGACTCCACACAAGGACTGAGGCCCCGGCATGGACGGGACAGGAATCCCGAGAGGTCCCCTAGCAACTCGCATGTTGACTGGCCTTTCCTGAGGCCACCAGAGCGGGTCCCTGAGGTCCCCGTCGTAACTCGAGAAGACCTGCCGCAACTCGAGAAAATCCAGGAGGTTCTCCCCTCCAGGCGAGATGAGGCCCATTTCCGCTGAGGCGTCTCGAGGCTGATCACACCTCACCTCTGGAACTTCGAAAGGGTCCTTCACACCCTTGGTGCAAATCAAGAAGTTCCCCGACCTAGCCGTCTCCACTCGAGAGGAATCACGAGGGTCCCGCCCACATCCAGAGGAGCCCCGTTTCCGCCTCGTAGCTCGAGATGAGGATCCTTTCCCTGCTTCGTCGGGAAAGAGTTCCGGCCTTCCCGACGCATCTCAAGAGGAGGCCCTCTCAACAGGAACGGCGAAAGGAACTCCAGGGTCGTGCCACCATTCCAAGAGTCCCCCAGATGTCTCAGTCCATTCCAGAGGAACCTCTTTTCCCTTCACCGGCTCGTCTTTCACGCCGAGGATCGACTCACACCAAGGTGGCACGTGGCACAGCCCTGTGGGAAAGCCTCGTGGGAAAGCCTCGAGGGACAGCCTCGAGGGAAAGCCACAGATCCCTTGATCCACGTGACAGGAAGCGTGACACTACTGCTGCAGCTCGGGAGGAAAGCACACGTGCATGCCCCCACTCGAGACGAGGCCTGACTCCCCTGGGGAGACTCAGAAGCACCCCAAGATCCATGGCAACACTGGAGAGGAATCCTCAGGTTCCGGCCCCGACTCCACACAAGGACTGAGGCCCCGGCATGGACGGGAGAGGAATCCCGAGAGGTCCCCTAGCAACTCGCATGGGGACTGGCCTTTCCTGAGGCCACCAGAGCGGGTCCCTGAGGTCCCCGTCGTAACTCGAGAAGACCTGCCGCAACTCGAGAAAATCCAGGAGGTTCTCCCCTCCAGGCGAGATGAGGCCCATTTCCGCTGAGGCATCTCGAGGCTGATCACACCTCACCTCTGGAACTTCGAAAGGGTCCTTCACACCCTTGGTGCAAATCATGAAGTTCCCCGACCTAGCCGTCTCCACTCGAGAGTAATCACGAGGGTCCCGCCCACATCCAGAGGAGCCCCGTTTCCGCCTCGTAGCTCGAGATGAGGGATCCTTTCCCTGCTTCGTCGGGAAAGAGTTCCCGGCGTTCCCGTCGCATCTCAAGAGGAGGCCCTCTCAACAGGAACGGCGAGAGGAACTCCAGGGTCGTGCCACCATTCCAAGAGCCCCCAGATGTCTCAGTCCATTCCAGAGGAACCTCTTTTCCCTTCACCGGCTCGTCTTTCACGCCGAGGATCGACTCACACCAAGGTGGCACGTGGCACAGCCCTGTGCGAAAGCCTCGTGGGAAAGCCACAGATCCCTTGATCCACGTGACAGGAAGCGTGACACTACTGCTGCAGCTCGGGAGGAAAGCGCACGTGCATGCCCCCACTCGAGACGAGGCCTGACTCCCCTGGGGAGACTCAGAAGCACCCCAAGATCCATGGCAACACTGGAGAGGAATCCTCAGGTTCCGGCCCCGACTCCACACAAGGACTGAGGCCCCGGCATGGACGGGAGAGGAATCCCGAGAGGTCCCCTAGCAACTCGCATGGGGACTGGCCTTTCCTGAGGCCACCAGAGCGGGTCCCTGAGGTCCCCGTCGTAACTCGAGAAGACCTGCCGCAACTCGAGAAAATCCAGGAGGTTCTCCCCTCCAGGCGAGATGAGGCCCATTTCCGCTGAGGCGTCTCGAGGCTGATCACACCTCACCTCTGGAACTTTGAAAGGGTCCTTCACACCCTTGGTGCAAATCAAGAAGTTCCCCGAACTAGCCGTCTACACTCGAGGGGAATCACGAGGGTCCCGCCCACATCCAGAGGAGCCCCGTTTCCGCCTCGTCGCTCGAGATGAGGGATCCTTTCCCTGCTTCGTCGGGAAAGAGTTCCCGGCGTTCCCGTCGCATCTCAAGAGGAGGCCCTCTCAACAGGAACGGCGAGAGGAACTCCAGGGTCGTGCCACCATTCCAAGAGTCCCCCAGATGTCTCAGTCCATTCCAGAGGAACCTCTTTTCCCTTCACCGGCTCGTCTTTCACGCCGAGGATCGACTCACACCAAGGTGGCACGTGGCACAGCCCTGTGGTCAAGCCTCGTGGGAAAGCCTCGAGGGACAGCCTCGAGGGAAAGCCACAGATCCCTTGATCCACGTGACAGGAAGCGTGACACTACTGCTGCAGCTCGGGAGGAAAGCGCACGTGCATGCCCCCACTCGAGACGAGGCCTGACTCCCCTGGGGAGACTCAGAAGCACCCCAAGATCCATGGCAACACTGGAGAGGAATCCTCAGGTTCCGGCCCCGAATCCACACAAGGACTGAGGCCCCGGCATGGACGGGAGAGGAATCCCGAGAGGTCCCCTAGCAACTCGCATGGGGACTGGCCTTTCCTGAGGCCACCAGAGCGGGTCCCTGAGGTCCCCGTCGTAACTCGAGAAGACCTGCCGCAACTCGAGAAAATCCAGGAGGTTCTCCCCTCCAGGCGAGATGAGGCCCATTTCCGCTGAGGCGTCTCAAGGCTGATCACACCTCACCTCTGGAACTTCGAAAGGGTCCTTCACACCCTTGGTGCAAATCAAGAAGTTCCCCGACATACCCATCTCCACTCGAGAGGAATCACGAGGGTCCCGCCCACATCCAGAGGAGCCCCGTTTCCGCCTTGTAGCTCGAGATGAGGGATCCTTTCCCTGCTTCGTCGGGAAAGAGTTCCCGGCGTTCCCGTCGCATCTCAAGAGGAGGCCCTCTCAACAGGAATGGCGAGAGGAACTCCAGGGTCGTGACACCATTCCAAGAGTCCCCCAGATGTCTCAGTCCATTCCAGAGGAACCTCTTTTCCCTTCACCGGCTCGTCTTTCACGCCGAGGATCGACTCACACCAATTTGGCACGTGGCACAGCCCTGTGGTCAAGCCTCGTGGGAAAGCCTCGAGGGACAGCCTCGAGGGAAAGCCACAGATCCCTTGATCCACGTGACAGGAAGCGTGACACTACTGCTGCAGCTCGGGAGGAAAGCGCACGTGCATGCCCCCACTCGAGACGAGGCCTGACTCCCCTGGGGAGACTCAGAAGCACCCCAAGATCCATGGCAACACTGGAGAGGAATCCTCAGGTTCCGGCCCCGACTCCACACAAGGACTGAGGCCCCGGCATGGACGGGAGAGGAATCCCGAGAGGTCCCCTAGCAACTCGCATGGGGACTGGCCTTTCCTGAGGCCACCAGAGCGGGTCCCTGAGGTCCCCGTCGTAACTCGAGAAGACCTGCCGCAACTCGAGAAAATCCAGGAGGTTCTCCCCTCCAGGCGAGATGAGGCCCATTTCCGCTGAGGCGTCTCGAGGCTGATCACACCTCACCTCTGGAACTTCGAAAGGGTCCTTCACACCCTTGGTGCAAATCAAGAAGTTCCCCGACCTAGCCGTCTACACTCGAGGGGAATCACGAGGGTCCCGCCCACATCCAGAGGAGCCCCGTTTCCGCCTCGTAGCTCGAGATGAGGGATCCTTTCCCTGCTTCGTCGGGAAAGAGTTCCCGGCGTTCCCGTCGCATCTCAAGAGGAGGCCCTCTCAACAGGAACGGCGAGAGGAACTCCAGGGTCGTGCCACCATTCCAAGAGTCCCCCAGATGTCTCAGTCCATTCCAGAGGAACCTCTTTTCCCTTCACCGGCTCGTCTTTCACGCCGAGGATCGACTCACACCAAGGTGGCACGTGGCACAACTCTGTGGTCAAGCCTCGTGGGAAAGCCTCGAGGGACAGCCTCGAGGGAAAGCCACAGATCCCTTGATCCACGTGACAGGAAGCGTGACACTACTGCTGCAGCTCGGGAGGAAAGCGCACGTGCATGCCCCCACTCGAGACGAGGCCTGACTCCCCTGGGGAGACTCAGAAGTACCCCAAGATCCATGGCAACACTGGAGAGGAATCCTCAGGTTCCGGCCCCGACTCCACACAAGGACTGAGGCCCCGGCATGGACGGGAGAGGAATCCCGAGAGGTCCCCTAGCAACTCGCATGTGGACTGGCCTTTCCTGAGGCCACCAGAGCGGGTCCCTGAGGTCCCCGTCGTAACTCGAGAAGACCTGCCGCAACTCGAGAAAATCCAGGAGGTTCTCCCCTCCAGGCGAGATGAGGCCCATTTCCGCTGAGGCGTCTCGAGGCTGATCACACCTCACCTCTGGAACTTCGAAAGGGTCCTTCACACCCTTGGTGCAAATCAAGAAGTTCCCCGACCTAGCCGTCTCCACTCGAGAGGAATCACGAGGGTCCCGCCCACATCCAGAGGAGCCCCGTTTCCGCCTCGTAGCTCGAGATGAGGGATCCTTTCCCTGCTTCGTCGGGAAAGAGTTCCCGGCCTTCCCGACGCATCTCAAGAGGAGGCCCTCTCAACAGGAACGGCGACAGGAACTCCAGGGTCGTGCCACCATTCCAAGAGTCCCCCAGATGTCTCAGTCCATTCCAGAGGAACCTCTTTTCCCTTCACCGGCTCGTCTTTCACGCCGAGGATCGACTCACACCAAGGTGGCACGTGGCACAGCCCTGTGGGAAAGCCTCGTGGGAAAGCCTCGAGGGACAGCCTCGAGGGAAAGCCACAGATCCCTTGATCCACGTGACAGGAAGCGTGACACTACTGCTGCAGCTCGGGAGGAAAGCACACGTGCATGCCCCCACTCGAGACGAGGCCTGACTCCCCTGGGGAGACTCAGAAGCACCCCAAGATCCATGGCAACACTGGAGAGGAATCCTCAGGTTCCGGCCCCGACTCCACACAAGGACTGAGGCCCCGGCATGGACGGGAGAGGAATCCCGAGAGGTCCCCTAGCAACTCGCATGGGGACTGGCCTTTCCTGAGGCCACCAGAGCGGGTCCCTGAGGTCCCCGTCGTAACTCGAGAAGACCTGCCGCAACTCGAGAAAATCCAGGAGGTTCTTCCCTCCAGGCGAGATGAGGCCCATTTCCGCTGAGGCATCTCGAGGCTGATCACACCTCACCTCTGGAACTTCGAAAGGGTCCTTCACACCCTTGGTGCAAATCATGAAGTTCCCCGACCTAGCCGTCTCCACTCGAGAGGAATCACGAGGGTCCCGCCCACATCCAGAGGAGCCCCGTTTCCGCCTCGTAGCTCGAGATGAGGGATCCTTTCCCTGCTTCGTCGGGAAAGAGTTCCCGGCGTTCCCGTCGCATCTCAAGAGGAGGCCCTCTCAACAGGAACGGAGAGAGGAACTCCAGGGTCGTGCCACCATTCCAAGAGCCCCCAGATGTCTCAGTCCATTCCAGAGGAACCTCTTTTCCCTTCACCGGCTCGTCTTTCACGCCGAGGATCGACTCACACCAAGGTGGCACGTGGCACAGCCCTGTGCGAAAGCCTCGTGGGAAAGCCACAGATCCCTTGATCCACGTGACAGGAAGCGTGACACTACTGCTGCAGCTCGGGAGGAAAGCGCACGTGCATGCCCCCACTCGAGACGAGGCCTGACTCCCCTGGGGAGACTCAGAAGCACCCCAAGATCCATGGCAACACTGGAGAGGAATCCTCAGGTTCCGGCCCCAACTCCACACAAGGACTGAGGCCCCGGCATGGACGGGAGAGGAATCCCGAGCGGTCACCTAGCAACTCGCATGTGGACTGGCCTTTCCTGAGGCCACCAGAGCGGGTCCCTGATGTCCCCGTCGTAACTCGAGAAGACCTGCCGCAACTCGAGAAAATCCAGGAGGTTCTCCCCTCCAGGCGAGATGAGGCCCATTTCCGCTGAGGCGTCTCGAGGCTGATCACACCTCACCTCTGGAACTTCGAAAGGGTCCTTCACACCCTTGGTGCAAATCAAGAAGTTCCCCGACCTAGCCGTCTCCACTCGAGAGGAATCACGAGGGTCCCGCCCACATCCAGAGGAGCCCCGTTTCCGCCTCGTAGCTCGAGATGAGGGATCCTTTCCCTGCTTCGTCGGGAAAGAGTTCCCGGCCTTCCCGACGCATCTCAAGAGGAGGCCCTCTCAACAGGAACGGCGACAGGAACTCCAGGGTCGTGCCACCATTCCAAGAGTCCCCCAGATGTCTCAGTCCATTCCAGAGGAACCTCTTTTCCCTTCACCGGCTCGTCTTTCACTCCGAGGATCGACTCACACCAAGGTGGCACGTGGCACAGCCCTGTGGGAAAGCCTCGTGGGAAAGCCTCGAGGGACAGCCTCGAGGGAAAGCCACAGATCCCTTGATCCACGTGACAGGAAGCGTGACACTGCTGCTGCAGCTCGGGAGGAAAGCACACGTGCATGCCCCCACTCGAGACGAGGCCTGACTCCCCTGGGGAGACTCAGAAGCACCCCAAGATCCATGGCAACACTGGAGAGGAATCCTCAGGTTCCGGCCCCGACTCCACACAAGGACTGAGGCCCCGGCATGGACGGGAGAGGAATCCCGAGAGGTCCCCTAGCAACTCGCATGGGGACTGGCCTTTCCTGAGGCCACCAGAGCGGGTCCCTGAAGTCCCCGTCGTAACTCGAGAAGACCTGCCGCAACTCGAGAAAATCCAGGAGGTTCTCCCCTCCAGGCGAGATGAGGCCCATTTCCGCTGAGGCGTCACGAGGCTGATCACACCTCACCTCTGGAACTTTGAAAGGGTCCTTCACACCCTTGGTGCAAATCAAGAAGTTCCCCGACCTAGCCGTCTCCACTCGAGAGGAATCACGAGGGTCCCGCCCACATCCAGAGGAGCCCCGTTTCCGCCTCGTAGCTCAAAATGAGGGATCCTTTCCCTGCTTCGTCGGGAAAGAGTTCCCGGCGTTCCCGTCGCATCTCAAGAGGAGGCCCTCTCAACAGGAACGGCGACAGGAACTCCAGGGTCGTGCCACCATTCCAAGAGTCCCCCAGATGTCTCAGTCCATTCCAGAGGAACCTCTTTTCCCTTCACCGGCTCGTCTTTCACGCCGAGGATCGACTCACACCAAGGTGGCACGTGGCACAGCCCTGTGGGAAAGCCTCGTGGGAATGCCTCGAGGGACAGCCTCGAGGGAAAGCCACAGATCCCTTGATCCACGTGACAGGAAGCGTGACACTACTGCTGCAGCTCGGGAGGAAAGCGCACGTGCATGTCCCCACTCGAGACGAGGCCTAACTCCCCTGGGGAGACTCAGAAGCACCCCAAGATCCATGGCAACACTGGAGAGGAATCCTCAGGTTCCGGCCCCGACTCCACACAAGGACTGAGGCCCCGGCATGGACGGGAGAGGAATCCCGAGAGGTCCCCTAGCAACTCGCATGGGGACTGGCCTTTCCTGAGGCCACCAGAGCGGGTCCCTGAGGTCCCCGTCGTAACTCGAGAAGACCTGCCGCAACTCGAGAAAATCCAGGAGGTTCTCCCCTCCAGGCGAGATGAGGCCCATTTCCGCTGAGGCATCTCGAGGCTGATCACACCTCACCTCTGGAACTTCGAAAGGGTCCTTCACACCCTTGGTGCAAATCAAGAAGTTCCCCGACATACCCGTCTACACTCGAGAGGAATCACGAGGGTCCCGCCCACATCCAGAGGAGCCCCGTTTCCGCCTCGTAGCTCGAGATGAGGGATCCTTTCCCTGCTTCGTCGGGAGAGTTCCCGGCGTTCCCGTCGCATCTAAAGAGGAGGCCCTCTCAACAGGAACGGCGAGAGGAACTCCAGGGTCGTGCCACCATTCCAAGAGTCCCCCAGATGTCTCAGTCCATTCCAGAGGAACCTCTTTTCCCTTCACCGGCTCGTCTTTCACGCCGAGGATCGACTCACACCAAGGTGGCACGTGGCACAGCCCTGTGGGAAAGCCTCGTGGGAAAGCCTCGAGGGACAGCCTCGAGGGAAAGCCACAGATCCCTTGATCCACGTGACAGGAAGCGTGACACTACTGCTGCAGCTCGGGAGGAATGCGCACGTGCATGCCCCCACTCGAGACGAGGCCTGACTGCCCTGGGGAGACTCAGAAGCACCCCAAGATCCATGGCAACACTGGAGAGGAATCCTCAGGTTCCGGCCCCGACTCCACACAAGGACTGAGGCCCCAGCATGGACGGGAGAGGAATCCCGAGCGGTCCCCTAGCAACTCGCATGTGGACTGGCCTTTCCTGAGGCCACCAGAGCGGGTTCCTGAGGTCCCCGTCGTAACTCGAGAAGACCTGCCGCAACTCGAGAAAATCCAGGAGGTTCTCCCCTCCAGGCGAGATGAGGCCCATTTCCGCTGAGGCGTCTCGAGGCTGATCACACCTCACCTCTGGAACTTCGAAAGGGTCCTTCACACCCTTGGTGCAAATCAAGAAGTTCCCCGACCTAGCCGTCTCCGGTCGAGAGGAATCACGAGGGTCCCGCCCACATCCAGAGGAGCCACGTTTCCGCCTCGTAGCTCGAGATGAGGGATCCTTTCCCTGCTTCGTCGGGAAAGAGTTCCCGGCCTTCCCGACGCATCTCAAGAGGAGGCCCTCTCAACAGGAACGGCGACAGGAACTCCAGGTTCGTGCCACCATTCCAAGAGTCCCCCAGATGTCTCAGTCCATTCCAGAGGAACCTCTTTTCCCTTCACCGGCTCGTCTTTCACTCCGAGGATCGACTCACACCAAGGTGGCACGTGGCACAGCCCTGTGGGAAAGCCTCGTGGGAAAACCTCGAGGGACAGCCTCGAGGGAAAGCCACAGATCCCTTGATCCACGTGACAGGAAGCGTGACACTACTGCTGCAGCTCGGGAGGAAAGCACACGTGCATGCCCCCACTCGAGACGAGGCCTGACTCCCCTGGGGAGACTCAGAAGCACCCCAAGATCCATGGCAACACTGGAGAGGAATCCTCAGGTTCCGGCCCTGACTCCACACAAGGACTGAGGCCCCGGCATGGACGGGAGAGGAATCCCGAGAGGTCCCGTAGCAACTCGCATGGGGACTGGCCTTTCCTGAGGCCACCAGAGCGGGTCCCTGAAGTCCCCGTCGTAACTCGAGAAGACCTGCCGCAACTCGAGAAAATCCAGGAGGTTCTCCCCTCCAGGCGAGATGAGGCCCATTTCCGCTGAGGCGTCACGAGGCTGATCACACCTCACCTCTGGAACTTTGAAAGGGTCCTTCACACCCTTGGTGCAAATCAAGAAGTTCCCCGACCTAGCCGTCTCCACTCGAGAGGAATCACGAGGGTCCCGCCCACATCCAGAGGAGCCCCGTTTCCGCCTCGTAGCTCGAGATGAGGGATCCTTTCCCTGCTTCGTCGGGAAAGAGTTCCCGGCGTTCCCGTCGCATCTCAAGAGGAGGCCCTCTCAACAGGAATGGCGAGAGGAACTCCAGGGTCGTGCCAGCATTCCAAGAGTCCCCCAGATGTCTCAGTCCATTCCAGAGGAACCTCTTTTCCCTTCACCGGCTCGTCTTTCACGCCGAGGATCGACTCACACCAGGGTGGCACGTGGCACAGCCCTGTGGGAAAGCCTCGTGGGAAAGCCTCGAGGGACAGCTTCGAGGGAAAGCCACAGATCCCTTGATCCACGTGACAGGAAGCGTTACACTACTGCTGCAACTCGGGAGGAAAGCGCACGTGCATGCCCCCACTCGAGACGAGGCCTGACTCCCCTGGGTAGACTCAGAAGCACCCCAAGATCCATGGCAACACTGGAGAGGAATCCTCACGTTCCGGCCCCAACTCCACACAAGGACTGAGGCCCCGGCATGGACGGGAGAGGAATCCCGAGAGGTCCGCTAGCAACTCGCATGGGGACTGGCCTTTCCTGAGGCCAGCAGAGCGGGTCCCTGAGGTCCCCGTCGTAACTCGAGAAGACCTGCCGCAACTCGAGAAAATCCAGGAGGTTCTCCCCTCCAGGCGAGATGAGGCCCATTTCCGCTGAGGCGTCTCGAGGCTGATCACACCTCACCTCTGGAACTTCGAAAGGCTCCTTCACACCATTGGTGCAAATCAAGAAGTTACCCGACATAGCCGTCTCCAATCGAGAGGAATCACCAGGGTCCCGCCCACATCCAGAGGAGCCCCGTTTCCGCCTCGTAGCTCGAGATGAGGGATCCTTTCCCTGCTTCTTCGGGAAAGAGTTCCCGGCGTTCCCGTCGCATCTCAAGAGGAGGCCCTCTCAACAGGAACGGCGAGAGGAACTCCAGGGTCGTGCCAGCATTCCAAGAGTCCCCCAGATGACTCAGTCCATTACAGAGGAACCTCTTTTCCCTTCACCGGCTCGTCTTTCACGCCGAGGATCGACTCACACCAAGGTGGCACGTGGCACAGCCCTGTGGGAAAGCCTCGTGGGAAAGCCTCGAGGGACAGCCTCGAGGGAAAGCCACAGATCCCTTGATCCACGTGACAGGAAGCGTGACACTACTGCTGCAGCTCGGGAGGAAAGCACACGTGCATGCCCCCACTCGAGACGAGGCCTGACTCCCCTGGGGAGACTCAGAAGCACCCCAAGATCCATGGCAACACTGGAGAGGAATCCTCAGGTTCCGGCCCCGACTCCACACAAGGACTGAGGCCCCGGCATGGACGGGAGAGGAATCCCGAGAGGTCCCCTAGCAACTCGCATGGGGACTGGCCTTTCCTGAGGCCACCAGAGCGGGTCCCTGAAGTCCCCGTCGTAACTCGAGAAGACCTGCCGCAACTCGAGAAAATCCAGGAGGTTCTCCCCTCCAGGCGAGATGAGGCCCATTTCCGCTGAGGCGTCACGAGGCTGATCACACCTCACCTCTGGAACTTTGAAAGGGTCCTTCACACCCTTGGTGCAAATCAAGAAGTTCCCCGACCTAGCCGTCTCCACTCGAAAGGAATCACGAGGGTCCCGCCCACATCCAGAGGAGCCCCGTTTCCGCCTCGTAGCTCAAAATGAGGGATCCTTTCCCTGCTTCGTCGGGAAAGAGTTCCCGGCGTTCCCGTCGCATCTCAAGAGGAGGCCCTCTCAACAGGAACGGCTAGAGGAACTCCAGGGTCGTGCCACCATTCCAAGAGTCCCCCAGATGTCTCAGTCCATTCCAGAGGAACCTCTTTTCCCTTCACCGGCTCGTCTTTCACGCCGAGGATCGACTCACACCAAGGTGGCACGTGGCACAGCCCTGTGGGAAAGCCTCGTGGGAATGCCTCGAGGGACAGCCTCGAGGGAAAGCCACAGATCCCTTGATCCACGTGACAGGAAGCGTGACACTACTGCTGCAGCTCGGGAGGAAAGCGCACGTGCATGTCCCCACTCGAGACGAGGCCTAACTCCCCTGGGGAGACTCAGAAGCACCCCAAGATCCATGGCAACACTGGAGAGGAATCCTCAGGTTCCGGCCCCGACTCCACACAAGGACTGAGGCCCCGGCATGGACGGGAGAGGAATCCCGAGAGGTCCCCTAGCAACTCGCATGGGGACTGGCCTTTCCTGAGGCCACCAGAGCGGGTCCCTGATGTCCCCGTCGTAACTCGAGAAGACCTGCCGCAACTCGAGAAAATCCAGGAGGTTCTCCCCTCCAGGAGAGATGAGGCCCATTTCCGCTGAGGCATCTCGAGGCTGATCACACCTCACCTCTGGAACTTCGAAAGGGTCCTTCACACCCTTGGTGCAAATCAAGAAGTTCCCCGACATACCCGTCTACACTCGAGAGGAATCACGAGGGTCCCGCCCACATCCAGAGGAGCCCCGTTTCCGCCTCGTAGCTCGAGATGAGGGATCCTTTCCCTGCTTCGTCGGGAGAGTTCCCGGCGTTCCCGTCGCATCTAAAGAGGAGGCCCTCTCAACAGGAACGGCGAGAGGAACTCCAGGGTCGTGCCACCATTCCAAGAGTCCCCCAGATGTCTCAGTCCATTCCAGAGGAACCTCTTTTCCCTTCACCGGCTCGTCTTTCACGCCGAGGATCGACTCACACCAAGGTGGCACGTGGCACAGCCCTGTGGGAAAGCCTCGTGGGAAAGCCTCGAGGGACAGCCTCGAGGGAAAGCCACAGATCCCTTGATCCACGTGACAGGAAGCGTGACACTACTGCTGCAGCTCGGGAGGAAAGCGCACGTGCATGCCCCCACTCGAGACGAGGCCTGACACCCGTGGGGAGACTCAGAAGCACCCCAAGGTCCATGGCAACACTGGAGAGGAATCCTCAGGTTCCGGCCCCGACTCCACACAAGGACAGAGGCCCCGGCATGGACGGGAGAGGAATCCCGAGAGGTCCCCTAGCAACTCGCATGGGGACTGGCCTTTCCTGAGGCCACCAGAGCGGGTCCCTGAGGTCCCCGTCGTAACTCGAGAAGACCTGCCGCAACTCGAGAAAATCCAGGAGGTTCTCCCCTCCAGGCGAGATGAGGCCCATTTCCGCTGAGGCGTCTCGAGGCTGATCACACCTCACCTCTGGAACTTCGAAAGGGTCCTTCACACCCTTGCTGCAAATCAAGAAGTTCCCCGACCTAGCCGTCTCCACTCGAGAGGAATCACGAGGGTCCCACCCCCATCCAGAGGAGCCCCGTTTCCGCCTCGTAGCTCGAGATGAGGGATCCTTTCCCTGCTTCGTCGGGAAAGAGTTCCCGGCGTTCCCGTCGCATCTCAAGAGGAGGCCCTCTCAACAGGAACGGCGACAGGAACTCCAGGGTCGTGCCACCATTCCAAGAGTCCCCCAGATGTCTCAGTCCATTCCAGAGGAACCTCTTTTCCCTTCACCGGCTCGTCTTTCACGCCGAGGATCGACTCACACCAAGGTGGCACGTGGCACAGCCCTGTGGGAAAACCTCGTGGGAAAGCCTCGAGGGACACCCTCGAGGGAAAGCCACAGATCCCTTGATCCACGTGACAGGAAGCGTGACACTACTGCTGCAGCTCGGGAGGAAAGCGCACGTGCATGCCCCCACTCGAGACGAGGCCTGACACCCGTGGGGAGACTCAGAAGCACCCCAAGATCCATGGCAACACTGGAGAGGAATCCTCAGGTTCCGGCCCCGACTCCACACAAGGACTGAGGCCCCGGCATGGACGGGAGAGGAATCCCGAGAGGTCCCCTAGCAACTCGCATGGCGACTGGCCTTTCCTGAGGCCACCAGAGCGGGTCCCTGAGGTCCCCGTCGTAACTCGAGAAGACCTGCCGCAACTCGAGAAAATCCAGGAGGTTCTCCCCTCCAGGCGAGATGAGGCCCATTTCCGCTGAGGCGTCTCGAGGCTGATCACACCTCACCTCTGGAACTTCGAAAGGGTCCTTCACACCCTTGGTGCAAATCAAGAAGTTCCCCGACCTAGCCGTCTACACTCGAGGGGAATCACGAGGGTCCCGCCCACATCCAGAGGAGCCCCGTTTCCGCCTCGTAGCTCGAGATGAGGGATCCTTTCCCTGCTTCGTCGGGAAAGAGTTCCCGGCGTTCCCGTCGCATCTCAAGAGGAGGCCCTCTCAACAGGAACGGCGAGAGGAACTCCAGGGTCGTGCCACCATTCCAAGAGTCCCCCAGATGTCTCAGTCCATTCCAGAGGAACCTCTTTTCCCTTCACCGGCTCGTCTTTCACGCCGAGGATCGACTCACACCAAGGTGGCACGTGGCACAGCTCTGTGGTCAAGCCTCGTGGGAAAGCCTCGAGGGACAGCCTCGAGGGAAAGCCACAGATCCCTTGATCCACGTGACAGGAAGCGTGACACTACTGCTGCAGCTCGGGAGGAAAGCGCACGTGCATGCCCCCACTCGAGACGAGGCCTGACTCCCCTGGGGAGACTCAGAAGTACCCCAAGATCCATGGCAACACTGGAGAGGAATCCTCAGGTTCCGGCCCCGACTCCACACAAGGACTGAGGCCCCGGCATGGACGGGAGAGGAATCCCGAGAGGTCCCCTAGCAACTCGCATGTGGACTGGCCTTTCCTGAGGCCACCAGAGCGGGTCCCTGAGGTCCCCGTCGTAACTCGAGAAGACCTGCCGCAACTCGAGAAAATCCAGGAGGTTCTCCCCTCCAGGCGAGATGAGGCCCATTTCCGCTGAGGCGTCTCGAGGCTGATCACACCTCACCTCTGGAACTTCGAAAGGGTCCTTCACACCCTTGGTGCAAATCAAGAAGTTCCCCGACCTAGCCGTCTCCACTCGAGAGGAATCACGAGGGTCCCGCCCACATCCAGAGGAGCCCCGTTTCCGCCTCGTAGCTCGAGATGAGGGATCCTTTCCCTGCTTCGTCGGGAAAGAGTTCCCGGCCTTCCCGACGCATCTCAAGAAGAGGCCCTCTCAACAGGAACGGCGACAGGAACTCCAGGGTCGTGCCACCATTCCAAGAGTCGCCCAGATGTCTCAGTCCATTCCAGAGGAACCTCTTTTCCCTTCACCGGCTCGTCTTTCACGCCGAGGATCGACTCACACCAAGGTGGCACGTGGCACAGCCCTGTGGGAAAGCCTCGTGGGAAAGCCTCGAGGGACAGCCTCGAGGGAAAGCCACAGATCCCTTGATCCACGTGACAGGAAGCGTGACACTACTGCTGCAGCTCGGGAGGAAAGCACACGTGCATGCCCCCACTCGAGACGAGGCCTGACTCCCCTGGGGAGACTCAGAAGCACCCCAAGATCCATGGCAACACTGGAGAGGAATCCTCAGGTTCCGGCCCCGACTCCACACAAGGACTGAGGCCCCGGCATGGACGGGAGAGGAATCCCGAGAGGTCCCCTAGCAACTCGCATGGGGACTGGCCTTTCCTGAGGCCACCAGAGCGGGTCCCTGAGGTCCCCGTCGTAACTCGAGAAGACCTGCCGCAACTCGAGAAAATCCAGGAGGTTCTCCCCTCCAGGCGAGATGAGGCCCATTTCCGCTGAGGCATCTCGAGGCTGATCACACCTCACCTCTGGAACTTCGAAAGGGTCCTTCACACCCTTGGTGCAAATCATGAAGTTCCCCGACCTAGCCGTCTCCACTCGAGAGGAATCACGAGGGTCCCGCCCACATCCAGAGGAGCCCCGTTTCCGCCTCGTAGCTCGAGATGAGGGATCCTTTCCCTGCTTCGTCGGGAAAGAGTTCCCGGCGTTCCCGTCGCATCTCAAGAGGAGGCCCTCTCAACAGGAACGGCGAGAGGAACTCCAGGGTCGTGCCACCATTCCAAGAGCCCCCAGATGTCTCAGTCCATTCCAGAGGAACCTCTTTTCCCTTCACCGGCTCGTCTTTCACGCCGAGGATCGACTCACACCAAGGTGGCACGTGGCACAGCCCTGTGCGAAAGCCTCGTGGGAAAGCCACAGATCCCTTGATCCACGTGACAGGAAGCGTGACACTACTGCTGCAGCTCGGGAGGAAAGCGCACGTGCATGCCCCCACTCGAGACGAGGCCTGACTCCCCTGGGGAGACTCAGAAGCACCCCAAGATCCATGGCAACACTGGAGAGGAATCCTCAGGTTCCGGCCCCAACTCCACACAAGGACTGAGGCCCCGGCATGGACGGGAGAGGAATCCCGAGCGGTCACCTAGCAACTCGCATGTGGACTGGCCTTTCCTGAGGCCACCAGAGCGGGTCCCTGAGGTCCCCGTCGTAACTCGAGAAGACCTGCCGCAACTCGAGAAAATCCAGGAGGTTCTCCCCTCCAGGCGAGATGAGGCCCATTTCCGCTGAGGCGTCTCGAGGCTGATCACACCTCACCTCTGGAACTTCGAAAGGGTCCTTCACACCCTTGGTGCAAATCAAGAAGTTCCCCGACCTAGCCGTCTCCACTCGAGAGGAATCACGAGGGTCCCGCCCACATCCAGAGGAGCCCCGTTTCCGCCTCGTAGCTCGAGATGAGGGATCCTTTCCCTGCTTCGTCGGGAAAGAGTTCCCGGCCTTCCCGACGCATCTCAAGAGGAGGCCCTCTCAACAGGAACGGCGACAGGAACTCCAGGGTCGTGCCACCATTCCAAGAGTCCCCCAGATGTCTCAGTCCATTCCAGAGGAACCTCTTTTCCCTTCACCGGCTCGTCTTTCACTCCGAGGATCGACTCACACCAAGGTGGCACGTGGCACAGCCCTGTGGGAAAGCCTCGTGGGAAAGCCTCGAGGGACAGCCTCGAGGGAAAGCCACAGATCCCTTGATCCACGTGACAGGAAGCGTGACACTGCTGCTGCAGCTCGGGAGGAAAGCACACGTGCATGCCCCCACTCGAGACGAGGCCTGACTCCCCTGGGGAGACTCAGAAGCACCCCAAGATCCATGGCAACACTGGAGAGGAATCCTCAGGTTCCGGCCCCGACTCCACACAAGGACTGAGGCCCCGGCATGGACGGGAGAGGAATCCCGAGAGGTCCCCTAGCAACTCGCATGGGGACTGGCCTTTCCTGAGGCCACCAGAGCGGGTCCCTGAAGTCCCCGTCGTAACTCGAGAAGACCTGCCGCAACTCGAGAAAATCCAGGAGGTTCTCCCCTCCAGGCGAGATGAGGCCCATTTCCGCTGAGGCATCTCGAGGCTGATCACACCTCACCTCTGGAACTTCGAAAGGGTCCTTCACACCCTTGGTGCAAATCAAGAAGTTCCCCGACATACCCGTCTACACTCGAGAGGAATCACGAGGGTCCCGCCCACATCCAGAGGAGCCCCGTTTCCGCCTCGTAGCTCGAGATGAGGGATCCTTTCCCTGCTTCGTCGGGAGAGTTCCCGGCGTTCCCGTCGCATCTAAAGAGGAGGCCCTCTCAACAGGAACGGCGAGAGGAACTCCAGGGTCGTGCCACCATTCCAAGAGTCCCCCAGATGTCTCAGTCCATTCCAGAGGAACCTCTTTTCCCTTCACCGGCTCGTCTTTCACGCCGAGGATCGACTCACACCAAGGTGGCACGTGGCACAGCCCTGTGGGAAAGCCTCGTGGGAAAGCCTCGAGGGACAGCCTCGAGGGAAAGCCACAGATCCCTTGATCCACGTGACAGGAAGCGTGACACTACTGCTGCAGCTCGGGAGGAATGCGCACGTGCATGCCCCCACTCGAGACGAGGCCTGACACCCGTGGGGAGACTCAGAAGCACCCCAAGATCCATGGCAACACTGGAGAGGAATCCTCAGGTTCCGGCCCCGACTCCACACAAGGACTGAGGCCCCGGCATGGACGGGAGAGGAATCCCGAGCGGTCCCCTAGCAACTCGCATGTGGACTGGCCTTTCCTGAGGCCACCAGAGCGGGTTCCTGAGGTCCCCGTCGTAACTCGAGAAGACCTGCCGCAACTCGAGAAAATCCAGGAGGTTCTCCCCTCCAGGCGAGATGAGGCCCATTTCCGCTGAGGCGTCTCGAGGCTGATCACACCTCACCTCTGGAACTTCGAAAGGGTCCTTCACACCCTTGGTGCAAATCAAGAAGTTCCCCGACCTAGCCGTCTCCGGTCGAGAGGAATCACGAGGGTCCCGCCCACATCCAGAGGAGCCCCGTTTCCGCCTCGTAGCTCGAGATGAGGGATCCTTTCCCTGCTTCGTCGGGAAAGAGTTCCCGGCCTTCCCGACGCATCTCAAGAGGAGGCCCTCTCAACAGGAACGGCGACAGGAACTCCAGGTTCGTGCCACCATTCCAAGAGTCCCCCAGATGTCTCAGTCCATTCCAGAGGAACCTCTTTTCCCTTCACCGGCTCGTCTTTCACTCCGAGGATCGACTCACACCAAGGTGGCACGTGGCACAGCCCTGTGGGAAAGCCTCGTGGGAAAACCTCGAGGGACAGCCTCGAGGGAAAGCCACAGATCCCTTGATCCACGTGACAGGAAGCGTGACACTACTGCTGCAGCTCGGGAGGAAAGCACACGTGCATGCCCCCACTCGAGACGAGGCCTGACTCCCCTGGGGAGACTCAGAAGCACCCCAAGATCCATGGCAACACTGGAGAGGAATCCTCAGGTTCCGGCCCTGACTCCACACAAGGACTGAGGCCCCGGCATGGACGGGAGAGGAATCCCGAGAGGTCCCGTAGCAACTCGCATGGGGACTGGCCTTTCCTGAGGCCACCAGAGCGGGTCCCTGAAGTCCCCGTCGTAACTCGAGAAGACCTGCCGCAACTCGAGAAAATCCAGGAGGTTCTCCCCTCCAGGCGAGATGAGGCCCATTTCCGCTGAGGCGTCACGAGGCTGATCACACCTCACCTCTGGAACTTTGAAAGGGTCCTTCACACCCTTGGTGCAAATCAAGAAGTTCCCCGACCTAGCCGTCTCCACTCGAGAGGAATCACGAGGGTCCCGCCCACATCCAGAGGAGCCCCGTTTCCGCCTCGTAGCTCGAGATGAGGGATCCTTTCCCTGCTTCTTCGGGAAAGAGTTCCCGGCGTTCCCGTCGCATCTCAAGAGGAGGCCCTCTCAACAGGAACGGCGAGAGGAACTCCAGGGTCGTGCCAGCATTCCAAGAGTCCCCCAGATGACTCAGTCCATTACAGAGGAACCTCTTTTCCCTTCACCGGCTCGTCTTTCACGCCGAGGATCGACTCACACCAAGGTGGCACGTGGCACAGCCCTGTGGGAAAGCCTCGTGGGAAAGCCTCGAGGGACAGCCTCGAGGGAAAGCCACAGATCCCTTGATCCACGTGACAGGAAGCGTGACACTACTGCTGCAGCTCGGGAGGAAAGCACACGTGCATGCCCCCACTCGAGACGAGGCCTGACTCCCCTGGGGAGACTCAGAAGCACCCCAAGATCCATGGCAACACTGGAGAGGAATCCTCAGGTTCCGGCCCCGACTCCACACAAGGACTGAGGCCCCGGCATGGACGGGAGAGGAATCCCGAGAGGTCCCCTAGCAACTCGCATGGGGACTGGCCTTTCCTGAGCCCACCAGAGCGGGTCCCTGAAGTCCCCGTCGTAACTCGAGAAGACCTGCCGCAACTCGAGAAAATCCAGGAGGTTCTCCCCTCCAGGCGAGATGAGGCCCATTTCCGCTGAGGCGTCACGAGGCTGATCACACCTCACCTCTGGAACTTTGAAAGGGTCCTTCACACCCTTGGTGCAAATCAAGAAGTTCCCCGACCTAGCCGTCTCCACTCGAAAGGAATCACGAGGGTCCCGCCCACATCCAGAGGAGCCCCGTTTCCGCCTCGTAGCTCAAAATGAGGGATCCTTTCCCTGCTTCGTCGGGAAAGAGTTCCCGGCGTTCCCGTCGCATCTCAAGAGGAGGCCCTCTCAACAGGAACGGCTAGAGGAACTCCAGGGTCGTGCCACCATTCCAAGAGTCCCCCAGATGTCTCAGTCCATTCCAGAGGAACCTCTTTTCCCTTCACCGGCTCGTCTTTCACGCCGAGGATCGACTCACACCAAGGTGGCACGTGGCACAGCCCTGTGGGAAAGCCTCGTGGGAATGCCTCGAGGGACAGCCTCGAGGGAAAGCCACAGATCCCTTGATCCACGTGACAGGAAGCGTGACACTACTGCTGCAGCTCGGGAGGAAAGCGCACGTGCATGTCCCCACTCGAGACGAGGCCTAACTCCCCTGGGGAGACTCAGAAGCACCCCAAGATCCATGGCAACACTGGAGAGGAATCCTCAGGTTCCGGCCCCGACTCCACACAAGGACTGAGGCCCCGGCATGGACGGGAGAGGAATCCCGAGAGGTCCCCTAGCAACTCGCATGGGGACTGGCCTTTCCTGAGGCCACCAGAGCGGGTCCCTGATGTCCCCGTCGTAACTCGAGAAGACCTGCCGCAACTCGAGAAAATCCAGGAGGTTCTCCCCTCCAGGAGAGATGAGGCCCATTTCCGCTGAGGCATCTCGAGGCTGATCACACCTCACCTCTGGAACTTCGAAAGGGTCCTTCACACCCTTGGTGCAAATCAAGAAGTTCCCCGACATACCCGTCTACACTCGAGAGGAATCACGAGGGTCCCGCCCACATCCAGAGGAGCCCCGTTTCCGCCTCGTAGCTCGAGATGAGGGATCCTTTCCCTGCTTCGTCGGGAGAGTTCCCGGCGTTCCCGTCGCATCTAAAGAGGAGGCCCTCTCAACAGGAACGGCGAGAGGAACTCCAGGGTCGTGCCACCATTCCAAGAGTCCCCCAGATGTCTCAGTCCATTCCAGAGGAACCTCTTTTCCCTTCACCGGCTCGTCTTTCACGCCGAGGATCGACTCACACCAAGGTGGCACGTGGCACAGCCCTGTGGGAAAGCCTCGTGGGAAAGCCTCGAGGGACAGCCTCGAGGGAAAGCCACAGATCCCTTGATCCACGTGACAGGAAGCGTGACACTACTGCTGCAGCTCGGGAGGAAAGCGCACGTGCATGCCCCCACTCGAGACGAGGCCTGACACCCGTGGGGAGACTCAGAAGCACCCCAAGGTCCATGGCAACACTGGAGAGGAATCCTCAGGTTCCGGCCCCGACTCCACACAAGGACTGAGGCCCCGGCATGGACGGGAGAGGAATCCCGAGAGGTCCCCTAGCAACTCGCATGGGGACTGGCCTTTCCTGAGGCCACCAGAGCGGGTCCCTGAGGTCCCCGTCGTAACTCGAGAAGACCTGCCGCAACTCGAGAAAATCCAGGAGGTTCTCCCCTCCAGGCGAGATGAGGCCCATTTCCGCTGAGGCGTCTCGAGGCTGATCACACCTCACCTCTGGAACTTCGAAAGGGTCCTTCACACCCTTGCTGCAAATCAAGAAGTTCCCCGACCTAGCCGTCTCCACTCGAGAGGAATCACGAGGGTCCCACCCCCATCCAGAGGAGCCCCGTTTCCGCCTCGTAGCTCGAGATGAGGGATCCTTTCCCTGCTTCGTCGGGAAAGAGTTCCCGGCGTTCCCGTCGCATCTCAAGAGGAGGCCCTCTCAACAGGAACGGCGACAGGAACTCCAGGGTCGTGCCACCATTCCAAGAGTCCCCCAGATGTCTCAGTCCATTCCAGAGGAACCTCTTTTCCCTTCACCGGCTCGTCTTTCACGCCGAGGATCGACTCACACCAAGGTGGCACGTGGCACAGCCCTGTGGGAAAACCTCGTGGGAAAGCCTCGAGGGACACCCTCGAGGGAAAGCCACAGATCCCTTGATCCACGTGACAGGAAGCGTGACACTACTGCTGCAGCTCGGGAGGAAAGCGCACGTGCATGCCCCCACTCGAGACGAGGCCTGACACCCGTGGGGAGACTCAGAAGCACCCCAAGATCCATGGCAACACTGGAGAGGAATCCTCAGGTTCCGGCCCCGACTCCACACAAGGACTGAGGCCCCGGCATGGACGGGAGAGGAATCCCGAGAGGTCCCCTAGCAACTCGCATGGCGACTGGCCTTTCCTGAGGCCACCAGAGCGGGTCCCTGAGGTCCCCGTCGTAACTCGAGAAGACCTGCCGCAACTCGAGAAAATCCAGGAGGTTCTCCCCTCCAGGCGAGATGAGGCCCATTTCCGCTGAGGCGTCTCGAGGCTGATCACACCTCACCTCTGGAACTTCGAAAGGGTCCTTCACACCCTTGGTGCAAATCAAGAAGTTCCCCGACCTAGCCGTCTCCACTCGAGAGGAATCACGAGGGTCCCGCCCACATCCAGAGGAGCCCCGTTTCCGCCTCGTAGCTCGAGATGAGGGATCCTTTCCCTGCTTCGTCGGGAAAGAGTTCCCGGCGTTCCCGTCGCATCTCAAGAGGAGGCCCTCTCAACAGGAACGGCGAGAGGAACTCCAGGGTCGTCCCACCATTCCAAGAGTCCCCAGATGTCTCAGTCCATTCCAGAGGAACCTCTTTTCCCTTCACTGGCTCGTCTTTCACGCCGAGGATCGACTCACACCAAGGTGGCACGTGGCACAGCCCTGTGGGAAAGCCTCGTGGGAAAGCCTCGAGGGACAGCCTCGAGGGAAAGCCACAGATCCCTTGATCCACGTGACAGGAAGCGTGACACTACTGCTGCAGCTCGGGAGGAAAGCGCACGTGCATGCCCCCACTCGAGACAAGGCCTGACTCCCCTGGGGAGACTCAGAAGCACCCCAAGATCTATGGCAACACTGGAGAGGAATCCTCAGGTTCCAGCCCCGACTCCACACAAGGACTGAGGCCCCGGCATGGACGGGAGAGGAATCCCGAGAGGTCCCCTAGCAACTCGCATGGGGACTGGCCTTTCCTGAGGCCAACAGAGCGGGTCCCTGAGGTCCCCGTCGTAACTCGAGAAGACCTGCCACAACTCGAGAAAATCCAGGAGGTTCTCCCCTCCAGGCGAGATGAGGCCCATTTCCGCTGAGGCGTCTCGAGGCTGATCACACCTCACCTCTGGAACTTCGAAAGGGTCCTTCACACCCTTGGTGCAAATCAAGAAGTTCCCCGACATACCCGTCTCCACTCGAGAGGAATCACGAGGGTCCCACCCCCATCCAGAGGAGCCCCGTTTCCGCCTCGTAACTCGAGATGAGGGATCCTTTCCCTGCTTCGTCGGGAAAGAGTTCCCGGCGTTCCCGTCGCATCTCAAGAGGAGGCCCTCTCAACAGGAACGGCGAGAGGAACTCCAGGGTCGTGCCACCATTCCAAGAGTCCCCCAGATGTCTCAGTCCATTCCAGAGGAACCTCTTTTCCCTTCACCGGCTCGTCTTTCACGCTGAGGATCGACTCACACCAAGGTGGCACGTGGCACAGCCCTGTGGTCAAGCCTCGTGGGAAAGCCTCGAGGGACAGCCTCGAGGGAAAGCCACAGATCCCTTGATCCACGTGACAGGAAGCGTGACACTATTGCTGCAGCTCGGGAGGAAAGCGCACGTGCATGCCCCCACTCGAGACGAGGCCTGACTCCCCTGGGGAGACTCAGAAGCACCCCAAGATCCATGGCAACACTGGAGAGGAATCCTCAGGTTCCGGCCCCGACTCCACACAAGGACTGAGGCCCCGGCATGGACGGGAGAGGAATCCCGAGAGGTCCCCTAGCAACTCGCATGGGGACTGGCCTTTCCTGAGGCCACCAGAGCGGGTCCCTGAGGTCCCCGTCGTAACTCGAGAAGACCTGCCGCAACTCGAGAAAATCCAGGAGGTTCTCCCCTCCAGGCGAGATGAGGCCCATTTCCGCTGAGGCGTCTCGAGGCTGATCACACCTCACCTCTGGAACTTCGAAAGGGTCCTTCACACCCTTGGTGCAAATCAAGAAGTTCCCCGACCTAGCCGTCTACACTCGAGGGGAATCACGAGGGTCCCGCCCACATCCAGAGGAGCCCCGTTTCCGCCTCGTAGCTCGAGATGAGGGATCCTTTCCCTGCTTCGTCTGGAAAGAGTTCCCGGCGTTCCCGTCGCATCTCAAGAGGAGGCCCTCTCAACAGGAACGGCGAGAGGAACTCCAGGGTCGTGCCACCATTCGAAGAGTCCCCCAGATGTCTCAGTCCATTCCAGAGGAACCTCTTTTCCCTTCACCGGCTCGTCTTTCACGCCGAGGATCGACTCACACCAAGGTGGCACGTGGCACAGCCCTGTGGTCAAGCCTCGTGGGAAAGCCTCGAGGGACAGCCTCGAGGGAAAGCCACAGATCCCTTGATCCACGTGACAGGAAGCGTGACACTACTGCTGCAGCTCGGGAGGAAAGCGCACGTGCATGCCCCCACTCGAGACGAGGCCTGACTCCCCTGGGGAGACTCAGAAGTACCCCAAGATCCATGGCAACACTGGAGAGGAATCCTCAGGTTCCGGCCCCGACTCCACACAAGGACTGAGGCCCCGGCATGGACGGGAGAGGAATCCCGAGAGGTCCCCTAGCAACTCGCATGTGGACTGGCCTTTCCTGAGGCCACCAGAGCGGGTCCCTGAGGTCCCCGTCGTAACTCGAGAAGACCTGCCGCAACTCGAGAAAATCCAGGAGGTTCTCCCCTCCAGGCGAGATGAGGCCCATTTCCGCTGAGGCGTCTCGAGGCTGATCACACCTCACCTCTGGAACTTCGAAAGGGTCCTTCACACCCTTGGTGCAAATCAAGAAGTTCCACGACCTAGCCGTCTCCACTCGAGAGGAATCACGAGGGTCCCGCCCACATCCAGAGGAGCCCCGTTTCCGCCTCGTAGCTCGAGATGAGGGATCCTTTCCCTGCTTCGTCGGGAAAGAGTTCCCGGCGTTCCCGTCGCATCTCAAGAGGAGGCCCTCTCAACAGGAACGGCGAGAGGAACTCCAGGGTCGTGCCACCATTCCAAGAGCCCCCAGATGTCTCAGTCCATTCCAGAGGAAACTCTTTTCCCTTCACCGGCTCGTCTTTCACGCCGAGGATCGACTCACACCAAGGTGGCACGTGGCACAGCCCTGTGGAAAAGCCTCGTGGGAAAGCCTCGAGGGACAGGCTCGATGGAAAGCCACAGATCCCTTGATCCACGTGACAGGAAGCGTGACACTACTGCTGCAGCTCGGGAGGAAAGCGCACGTGCATGCCCCCACTCGAGACGAGGCCTGACTCCCCTGGGGAGACTCAGAAGCACCCCAAGATCCATGGCAACACTGGAGAGGAATCCTCAGGTTCCGGCCCCGACTCCACACAAGGACTGAGGCCCCGGCATGGACGGGAGAGGAATCCCGAGAGGTCCCCTAGCAACTCGCATGGGAACTGGCCTTTCCTGAGGCCACCAGAGCGGGTCCCTGAGGTCCCCGTGGTAACTCGAGAAGACCTGCCGCAACTCGAGAAAATCCAGGAGGTTCTCCCCTCCAGGCGAGATGAGGCCCATTTCCGCTGAGGCGTCTCGAGGCTGATCACACCTCACCTCTGGAACTTCGAAAGGGTCCTTCACACCCTTGGTGCAAATCAAGAAGTTCCCCGACATACCCATCTCCACTCGAGAGGAATCACGACGGTCCCGCCCACATCCAGAGGAGCCCCGTTTCTGCCTCGTCGCTCGAGATGAGGGATCCTTTCCCTGCTTCGTCGGGAAAGAGTTCCCGGCGTTCCCGTCGCATCTCAAGAGGAGGCCCTCTCAACAGGAACGGCGAGAGGAACTCCAGGGTCGTGCCACCATTCCAAGAGTCCCCCAGATGTCTCAGTCCATTCCAGAGGAACCTCTTTTCCCTTCACCGGCTCGTCTTTCACGCCGAGGATCGACTCACACCAAGGTGGCACGTGGCACAGCCCTGTGCGAAAGCCTCGTGGGAAAGCCACAGATCCCTTGATCCACATGACAGGAAGCGTGACACTACTGCTGCAGCTCGGGAGGAAAGCGCACGTGCATGCCCCCACTCTAGACGAGGCCTGACTCCCCTGGGGAGACTCAGAAGCACCCCAAGATCCATGGCAACACTGGAGAGGAATCCTCAGGTTCCGGCCCCGACTCCACACAAGGACTGAGTCCCCGGCATGGACGGGAGAGGAATCCCGAGAGGTCCCCTAGCAACTCGCATGTGGACTGGCCTTTCCTGAGGCCACCAGAGCGGGTCCCTGAGGTCCCCGTCGTAACTCGAGAAGACCTGCCGCAACTCGAGAAAATCCAGGAGGTTCTCCCCTCCAGGCGAGATGAGGCCCATTTCCGCTGAGGCGTCTCGAGGCTGATCACACCTCACCTCTGGAACTTCGAAAGGGTCCTTCACACCCTTGGTGCAAATCAAGAAGTTCCCCGACCTAGCCGTCTCCACTCGAGAGGAATCACGAGGGTCCCGCCCACATCCAGAGGAGCCCCGTTTCCGCCTCGTAGCTCGAGATGAGGGATCCTTTCCCTGCTTCGTCGGGAAAGAGTTCCCGGCCTTCCCGACGCATCTCAAGAGGAGGCCCTCTCAACAGGAACGGCGAGAGGAACTCCAGGGTCGTGCCACCATTCCAAGAGTCCCCCAGATGTCTCAGTCCATTCCAGAGGAACCTCTTTTCCCTTCACCGGCTCGTCTTTCACTCCGAGGATCGACTCACACCAAGGTGGCACGTGGCACAGCCCTGTGGGAAAGCCTCGTGGGAAAGCCTCGAGGGACAGCCTCGAGGGAAAGCCACAGATCCCTTGATCCACGTGACAGGAAGCGTGACACTACTGCTGCACCTCGGGAGAAAAGCACACGTGCATGCCCCCACTCGAGACGAGGCCTGACTCCCCTGGGGAGACTCAGAAGCACCCCAAGATCCATGGCAACACTGGAGAGGAATCCTCAGGTTCCGGCCCCGACTCCACACAAGGACTGAGGCCCCGGCATGGACGGGAGAGGAATCCCGAGAGGTCCCCTAGCAACTCGCATGGGGACTGGCCTTTCCTGAGGCCACCAGAGCGGGTCCCTGAGGTCCCCGTCGTAACTCGAGAAGACCTGCCGCAACTCGAGAAAATCCAGGAGGTTCTCCCCTCCAGGCGAGATGAGGCCCATTTCCGCTGAGGCATCTCGAGGCTGATCACACCTCACCTCTGGAACTTCGAAAGGGTCCTTCACACCCTTGGTGCAAATCAAGAAGTTCCCCGACATACCCGTCTACACTCGAGAGGAATCACGAGGGTCCCGCCCACATCCAGAGGAGCCCCGTTTCCGCCTCGTAGCTCGAGATGAGGGATCCTTTCCCTGCTTCGTCGGGAAAGAGTTCCCGGCGTTCCCGTCGCATCTCAAGAGGAGGCCCTCTCAACAGGAACGGCGAGAGGAACTCCAGGGTCGTGCCACCATTCCAAGAGTCCCCCAGATGTCTCAGTCCATTCCAGAGGAACCTCTTTTCCCTTCACCGGCTCGTCTTTCACGCCGAGGATCGACTCACACCAAGGTGGCACGTGGCACAGCCCTGTGGGAAAGCCTCGTGGGAAAGCCTCGAGGGACAGCCTCGAGGGAAAGCCACAGATCCCTTGATCCACGTGACAGGAAGCGTGACACTACTGCTGCAGCTCGGGAGGAAAGCGCACGTGCATGCCCCCACTCGAGACGAGGCCTGACACCCGTGGGGAGACTCAGAAGCACCCCAAGATCCATGGCAACACTGGAGAGGAATCCTCAGGTTCCGGCCCCGACTCCACACAAGGACTGAGGCCCCGGCATGGACGGGAGAGGAATCCCGAGAGGTCCCCTAGCAACTCGCATGGCGACTGGCCTTTCCTGAGGCCACCAGAGCGGGTCCCTGAGGTCCCCGTCGTAACACGAGAAGACCTGCCGCAACTCGAGAAAATCCAGGAGGTTCTCCCCTCCAGGCGAGATGAGGCCCATTTCCGCTGAGGCGTCTCGAGGCTGATCACACCTCACCTCTGGAACTTCGAAAGGGTCCTTCACACCCTTGGTGCAAATCAAGAAGTTCCCCGACATACCCGTCTCCACTCGAGAGGAATCACGAGGGTCCCGCCCACATCCAGAGGAGCCCCGTTTCCGCCTCGTAGCTCGAGATGAGGGATCCTTTCCCTGCTTCGTCGGGAAAGAGTTCCCGGCGTTCCTGTCGCATCTCAAGAGGAGGCCCTCTCAACAGGAACGGCGAGAGGAACTCTAGGGTCGTCCCACCATTCCAAGAGTCCCACAGATGTCTCAGTCCATTCCAGAGGAACCTCCTTTCCCTTCACCGGCTCGTCTTTCACGCCGAGGATCGACTCACACCAAGGTGGTACGTGGCACAGCCCTGTGGAAAAGCCTCGTGGGAAAGCCTCGAGGGACAGCCTCGATGGAAAGCCACAGATCCCTTGATCCACGTGACAGGAAGAGTGACACTACTGCTGCAATTTGGGAGGAAAGCGCACGTGCATGCCCCCACTCGAGACGAGGCCTGACTTCCCTGGGGAGACTCAGAAGCACCCCAAGATCCATGACAACACTGGAGAGGAATCCTCAGGTTCCGGCCCTGATTCCACACAAGGTCTTAGGCCCCGGCATGGACGGGAGAGGAATCCCGAGATGGCCCCTAGCAACTCGCACGGGGACTGGTCTTTCCTGAGGCCACCAGAGCGGGTCCCTGAGGTCCCCGTCGTAACTCGAGAAGACCTGCCGCAACTCGAGAAAATCCAGGAGGTTCTCCCCGCCAGGCGAGATGAGGCCCATTTCCGCTGAGGCGTCTCGAGGCTGATCACACCTCACCTCTGGAACTTCGAAAGGGTCCTTCACACCCTTGGTGCAAATCAAGAAGATCCCCGACATAACCGTCACCACTCCAGAGGAAACACGAGGGTCCCGCCCACATCCAGAGGAGCCCCGTTTCCGCCTCGTAGCTGGAGATGAGGGATCCTTTCCCTGCTTCGTCGGGAAAGAGTTCCCAGCCTTCCCGTCGCATCTCAAGAGGAGGCCCTCTCAACTGGAACGACGAGAGGAACTCCAGGGTCGTGCAACCATTCCAAGAGTCCCCCAGATGTCTCAATCCATTCCAGAGGAACCTCTTTTCCCTTCACCGGCTCGTCTTTCACACCGAGGATCGACTCACACCAAGGTGGCAAGTGGCACAGCCCTGTGGGAAAGCCTCATGGGAAAGCCTCGAGGGAAAGCCACAGATCCCTTTATCCACGTGACAGGAAGCGTGACACTACTGCTGCAGCACGGGAGGAAAGTGCACATGCATGATGCCATTCTAGATGAGGCCTGACTCCCCTGTGGAGACCCAGAAGCACCCCAAGATCCATGGCAACACTGGAGAGGAATCCTCAGGTTCCGGTCCCGATAGCACACAAAGTCTCAGGCCCCGTCATGGATGGGAGAGTAAACCGAGATGGCCCCTAGCAACTCGCATGGGGACTGGCCTTTCCTGAGGCCACCAGATCGGGTCCCTGAGGTCCCCGTCGTAACTCGAGAAGACCTGCCGCAACTCGAGAAAATCCAGGAGGTTCTCCCCTCCAGGCGAGATGAGGCCCATTTCCCCTTAGGCATCACGAGGCTGATCACACCTCAAATCTGGAACTTCGCAAGGGTCCTTCACACCCTTGGTGCAAATCAAGAAGTTCCCCGACAAGCCAGTCGCCACTCGAGATGAAACTCGATGGTCCCGCCCACATTCAGAGGCGCCTCGTTTCCGCCTCGTACTCGAGATGAGGGATCCTTTCCCTGCTTCGTCGGGAAAGAGTTCCCGGCGTTCCCGTCGCATTTCAACAGGAGGCCCTCTCAACAGGAACGGCGAGAGGAACTCCAGGTCGTGCCACCATTCCAAGAGTCCCCCAGATGTCCAAATCCATTCCATAGGAACCTCATTTCCATTCACCGGGTCGTTTTCAAGCCGAGGATCGACTCACACCAAGGTGGCACGTGGCACAGCCCTGTGGAAAAGCCTCGTGGGAAAGCCTTGATGGAAAACCACAGATCTCTTGATCCACGTGACAGGAAGCGTGACACTACTGCTGCAGCTCGGGAGGAAAGCGCACGTGCATGCCCCCACTCGAGTCGAGGCCTGACTCACCTGGGGAGAATCAGAAGCACCCCAAGATCCATGGCAACACTGGAGAGGAATCCTCAGGTTCCGGCCCCGACTCCCCAAAAAGTCTTAGGCCCAGGCATCAACGGGAGAGGAATTCCGAGAGGGCCCTTAGGAAATCGCATGGGGACTGGCCTTTCCTGAGGCCACCAGAGCGGCTCCCTGAGGTCCCCGTCGTAACTCGAGAAGACCTGCCACAACTCGAGAAACTCCAGGAGGTTCTCCCCTCCAGGCGAGATGAGGCCCATTTCCGCTGAGGCGTCTCGAGGCTGATCACACCTCACCTCTGGAACTTCGAATGGGTCCTTCACACCCTTGGTGCAAATCGAGAAGTTCCCCGACATACCCATCTCCACTTGAGAGGAAACACGTGGGTCCCGAACATCCAGAGGAGCCCCATTTCCGCCTCGTAGCTCGAGATGAAGGATCTTTTCCCTGCTTCGTCGGGAAAGAGTTCCCAGCCTTCCCGTCGCATCTCAAGAGGAGGCCCTCTCAACAGGAACGGCGAGAGGAACTCCAGGGTCGTGCCACCATTCCAAGAGTCCCCCAGATGTCTCAGTCCATTCCAGAGGAACCTCTTTTCCCTTCACCGGCTCGTCTTTCACGCCGAGGATCGACTCACACCAATGTGGCACGTGGCACAGCCCTGTGCGAAAGCCTCGTGGGAAAGCCTCGAGGGAAAGCCTCGAGGGAAAGCCACAGATCCCTTGATCCACGTGACAGGAAGCGTGACACTACTGCTGCAGCGTAGGAGGAAAGCACACGTGCATGCCCCCATTCGAGACGAGGCCTGACTCCCCTGGGGAGTCTCAGAAGCACCCCAAGATCCATGGCAACGCTGGAGAGGAATCCTCAGGTTCCGGCCCTGACTCCACACAAGGTCTTAGGCCCCGGCATGGACGGGAGAGGAATCCCGAGCGGGCCCCTAGCAACCCGCATGGGGAGTGGCATTTCCTGAGGCCAATAGAGCGGGTCCCTGAGGTCCCCGTCGTAACTCGAGAAGACCTGCCGCAACTCCAGAAAATCCAGGAGGTTCTCCCCTCCAGGCGAGATGAGGCCCATTTCCGCTGAGGCGTCTCGAGGCTGATCACACCTCACCTCTGGAACTTCGAAAGGGTCCTTCACACCCTTGGTGCAAATCAAGAAATTCCCCGACATACCCATCTCCACTCGAGAGGAAACACGAGGGTTCCCCCCACATCCAGAGGATCCCCGTTTCCGCCTCGTAGCTCGAGATGAGGGATCCTTTCCCTGCTTCGTCGGGAAAGAGTTCCGGGCGTTCCCGTCGCATCTCAAGAGGAGGCCCTTTCAACAGGAACGGCGAGAGGAACTCCAGGGTCGTGCCACCATTCCAAGAGTCCCCCAGATGTCTCAGTCCATTCCAGAGGAACCTCTTTTCCCTTCACCGGCTCGTCTTTCACACCGAGGATCGACTCACATCAATGTGGCACGTGGCACAGCCCTGTGGGAAAGCCTCGTGGGAAAGCCTCGAAGGAAAGCCTCGAGGGAAAGACACAGATCCCTTGATTCACGTGACTGGAAGCGTGACACTACTGCTGCAGCTCGGGAGGAAAGCGCACGTGCATGCCCCCACTCGAGACGAGGCCTGACTCCCCTGGGGAGACTCAGAAGCACCCCAAGGTCCATGGTAACACTGAAGAGGAATCCTCAGGTTCCGGCCCCGACTCCACACAAGGTCTTAGGCCCCGGCATGGACGGGAGAGGAATCCCGAGATGGCCCCTAGTAACTCGCATGTGGACTGGCCTTTGCTGAGGCCACCAGAGCGGGTCCCTGAGGTCCCCGTCGTAACTCGAGAAGACCTGCCACAACTCGAGAAAATCCAGGAGGTTCTCCCCTCCAGGCGAGATGAGGCCCATTTCCCCTGAGGCGTCTCGAGGCTAATCACACCTCACCTCTGGAACTTAGAAAGGGTCCTTCAGACCCTTGGTGCAAATCAAAAAGTTCCCCGACATACCCATCTCCACTTGAGAGGAAACACGTAGGTCCCGCCCACATACAGAGGAGCCCCGTTTCAGCCCCGTAGCTCGAGATGAGGGATCCTTTCCCTGCTTCGTCGGGAAAGAGTTCCGGGCGTTCCCGTCGCATCCCAAGAGGAGGCCCTCTCAATAGGAACGGCGAGAGGAACTCCAGGGTCGTGCCACCATTCCAAGAGTCCCCCAGATGTCTCAGTCCATTCCAGAGGAAACTCTTTTCCCTTCATCGGCTCGTCTTTCACGCCGAGGATCGACTCACACCAATGTGGCACGTGGCACAGCCCTGTGGGAAAGCCTCGTGGGAAAGCCTCGAAGGAAAGCCTCGAGGGAAAGCCACAGATCCCTTGATCCACGTGACAGGAAGCGTGACACTACTGCTGCAGCGTAGGAGGAAAGCACACGTGCATGCCCCTACTCGAGACGAGGCCTGACTCCCCTGGGGAGTCTCAGAAGCACCCCAAGATCCATGGCAACGCTGGAGAGGAATCCTCAGGTTCCGGCCCTGACTCCACACAAGGTCTTAGGCCCCGGCATGGACGGGAGAGGAATCCCGAGTGGGCCCCTTGCAACCCGCATGGGGACTGGCATTTCCTGAGGCCAATAGAGCGGGTCCCTGAGGTCCCCGTCGTAACTCAAGAAGACCTGCCGCAACTCGAGAAAATCCAGGAGGTTCTCCGCTCCAGGCGAGATGAGGCCCATTTCCCCTGAGGCGTCTCGAGGCTGATCACACCTCACCTCTGGAACTTCGAAAGGGTCCTTCACACCCTTGGTGCAAATCAAGAAATTCCCCGACATACCCATCTCCACTCGAGAGGAATCACGAGGGTTCCCCCCACATCCAGAGGAGCCCCGTTTCAGCCCCGTAGCTCGAGATGAGGGATCCTTTCCCTGCTTCGTCGGGAAAGAGTTTCGGGCGTTCCCGTCGCATCTCAAGAGGAGGCCCTCTCAACAGGAACGGCGAGAGGAACTCCAGGGTCGTGCCACCATTCCAAGAGTCCCCCAGATGTCTCAGTCCATTCCAGAGGAACCTCTTTTCCCTTCTCCGGCTCGTCTTTCACGCCGAGGATCGACTCACACCAAGGTGGCACGTGGCACAGCCCTGTGGGAAAGCCTCGTGGGAAAGCCTCGAGGGAAAGCCTCGAGGGAAAGCCACAGATCCCTTGATCCACGTGACAGGAAGCGTGACACTACTGCTGCAGCGTAGGAGGAAAGCGCACGTGCATGCCCCCACTCGAGACGAGGCCTGACTCCCCTGGGTTGTGTCAGAAGCACCCCAAGATCCATGGCAGTGCTTGAGAGGAATCCTCAGGTTCCGGCTCCGACTCCACACAAGGTCTTAGGCCCCGGCATGGACGGGAGAGGAATCCCGAGCGGGCCCCTAGCAACCCGCATTTGGACTGGCATTTCCTGAGGCCAATAGAGCGGGTCCCTGAGGTCCCCGTCGTAACTCGAGAAGACCTGCCGTAACTCGAGAAGACCTGCCGCAACTCGAGAAAATCCAGGAGGTTCTCAACTCCAGGCGAGATGAGGCCCGTTTTGAGCAGGCGTATCGAGACTAATCAGAATTAATCTCTGGAACTTCGAATGGGTCCTTCACAGCCTTCCTGTAAGTCAAGAAGTTCCCCGACATACCCGTCTCCACTAGAAAGGAACCACGAGAGTACCGCCCACATCCAGAAGAGCCCTATTTCCGAATCGTAGCTCGAGATGAGGGTTCCTTTCCCTGCTTAGTCGGGAAAGAATTCCCGGCGTTCCCGTCGCATCTCAAGAGGAGGCACTCTCAATTGGAAAGTAGAGAGGAACTCCAGGGACCCTCTCAGGTGGCCTCAGGAAAGGCCAGTTCCCATGCGAGTTGCTAGGGCTTTCTCGGGATTTCTCGCCCGTCCATGCCGTGGCCTAATACCTTTTGTGGAGTCGGGGCCGGAACCTGAGGATTCCTCTCCAGTGTTGCCACGGATCTTGGGGTGCTTCTGAGTCTCCCCAGGGGAGTCAGGCCTCATCTCGAGTGGGGGCATGCACGTGCGCTTTCCTCCCCAGCTGCAGCAGTAGTGTCACGCTTCCTGTCACGTGGATCAAGGGATCTGTGGCTATCCCTAGAGGCTGTCCCTCGAGACTTTCCCACGAGGCTTTCCCACAGGGCTGTGCCACGTGCCACCTTGGTGTGACTCGATCCTCAGCGTGAAAGACGAGCCGGTGAACGGAAAACAGGTTCCTCTGGAATGGACTGAGACATCTGGGGGACTCTTGGAATGGTGGCACGACCCTGGAGTTCCTCTCGCCGTTCCTGTTGAGAGGGCCTCCTCTTGAGATGGGACGGGAACGCCGGGAACTCTTTCCCGACGAAGCAGGGAAAGGATCCCTCATCTCGAGGTACGAGTCGGAAACGGGGCTCCTCTGGATGTGGGCGGGATCCTCGTGTTTCCTCTCGAGTGGAGACGGGTATGTCGGGGAACTTCTTGATTTGCACCAAGGGTGTGAAGGACCCTTTCGAATTTCCAGAGGTGAGGTGTGATCAGCCTCGAGACGCCTCAGCGGAAATGGGCCTCATCTCGCCTGGAGGGGAGAACCTCCTGGATTTTCCCGAGTTGCGGCAGGTCTTCTCGAGTTACGACGGGGACCTAAGGGACCCGCTCTGGTGACGTCAGGAAAGGCCAGTCCCCATGCGAGTTGCTAGGGGACCTCTCGGGATTCCTCTCCCGTCAATGCCGGGGCCTCAGTCCATGTGTGGAGTCGGGGCCGGACCCTGAGGATTCCTCTCCCGTGTTGCCATGGATCTTGGGGTGCTTCTGAGTCTCCCCAGGGGAGTCAGGCCTCGTCTCGAGTGGGGGAATGCTCGTGGGCTTTCCTCCCGAGCTGCAGCAGTAGTGTCACAATTCCTGTCACGTGGATCAAGGGTCTGTGGCTTTCCCTCGAGGCTGTCCCTCAAGGCTGTCCCTCGAGGCTTTCCCACGAGCCTTTCCCACAGGGCTGTGCCACGTGTCACCTTGGTGTGAGTCGATCCTCGGCGTGACAGAAGAGCCGATGAAGGGAAAAGAGGTTCCTCTGGAATGGACTGAGACATCTGGGGGACTCTTGGAACGCTGGCACGACCCTGGAGTTCCTCTCGCCGTTCCTGTTGAGAGGGCCTCCTCTTGAGATGCGACGGGAACGCCGGGAACTCGTTCCCGACGAAGCAGGGAAAGGATCCCTCATCTCGAGCTACGAGGCGGAAACGGGGCTCCTCTGGATGTGGGCGGGACCCTCGTGTTTCCTCTCGAGTGGAGACGGGTATGTCGGGGAACTTCTTGATTCGCACCAAGGGTGTGAAACACCCTTCCGAAGTTACAGAGGTGAGGTGTGATCAGCCTCGAGACGCCTCAGCGGAAATGGGCCTCATCTCGCCTGGAGGGGAGAACCTCCTGGATTTTCTCGAGTTGCGGCAGGTCTACTCGAGTTACGACGGGGACCTCAGGGACCCGCTCTAGTGGCCTCAGGAAAGGCCAGTCCCCATGTGAGTTGCTAGGGGACCTCTCGGGATTCCTCTCCCGTCCATGCCGGGGCCTAAGACCTTGCGTGGAGTCGGGGCCGGAACCTGAGGATTCCTCTCCAGTGTTGGCACGGATCTTGGGGTGCTTCTGAGTCTCCCCAGGGGAGTCAGGCCTCGTCTCGAGGAGGGGCATGCACGTGCGCTTTCCTCCTAAGCTGCAGCAGTAGTGTCACGCTTCCTGTCACGTGGATCAAGGGATCTGTGGCTATCCCTAGAGGCTGTCCCTCGAGACTTTCCCACGAGGCTTTCCCACAGGGCTGTGCCACGTGCCACCTTGGTGTGAGTCGATCCTCGGCGTGAAAGACGAGCCGGTGATGGGAAAATAGGTTCCTCTGGAATGGACTGAGACTTCTGGGGGACTCTTGGAATGGTGGCACGACCCTGGAGTTCCTCTCTCCGTTCCTGTTGAGAGGGCCTCCTGTGAGATGCCACGGGATCGCCGGGCACTCGTTCCCGACGAAGCAGGGAAAGGATCCCTCATCTCGAGCTACGAGGCGGAAACGGGGCACCACTGGATGTGGGCGGGACCCTCGTGATTCCTCTCGAGTAGAGACGGGTATGTCGGGGAACTTCTTGATTTGCACCAAGGGTGTGAAGGACCCTTTCGAAGTTCCAGAGGTGAGGTGTGATCAGCCTCGAGACGCCTCAGCGGAAATGGGCCTCATCTCGCCTGGAGGGGAGAACCTCCTGGATTTTCTCGAGTTGGGGCAGGTCTTCTCCAGTTACGACGGGGACCTCAGGGACCCGCTCTGGTGGCCTCAGGAAAGGCCAGTCCCCATGTGAGTTGCTAGGGGACCTCTCGGGATTCCTCTCCCGTCCATGCCGGGGCCTAAGACCTTGTGTGGAGTCGGGGCCCGAACCTGAGGATTCCTCTCCAGTGTTGGCACGGATCTTGGGGCGCTTCTGAGTCTCCCCAGGGGAGTCAGGCCTCGTCTCGAGTGGGGGCATGCACGTGCGCTTTCCTCCCCAGCTGCAGCAGTAGTGTCACGCTTCCTGTCACGTGGATCAAGGGATCTGTGGCTATCCCTAGAGGCTGTCCCTCGAGACTTTCCCACGAGGCTTTCCCACAGGGCTGTGCCACGTGCCACCTTGTTGTGACTCGATCCTCGGCGTGAAAGACGAGCCGGTGAACGGAAAACAGGTTCCTCTGGAATGGACTGAGACATCTGGGGGACTCTTGGAACGCTGGCACGACCCTGGAGTTCCTCTCGCCGTTCCTGTTGAGAGGGCCTCCTTTGAGATGGGACGGGAACGCCGGGAACTCTTTCCCGACGAAGCAGGGAAAGGATCCCTCATCTCGAGGTACGATTCGGAAACGGGGCTCCTCTGGATGTGGGCGGGATCCTCGTGTTTCCTCTCGAGTGGAGACGGGTATGTCGGGGAACTTCTTGATTTGCACCAAGGGTGTGAAGGACCCTTTCGAAGATCCAGAGGTGAGGTGTGATCAGCCTCCAGATGCCTCAGCGGAAATGGGCCTCATCTCGCCTGGAGGGGCGAACCTCCTGGATTTTCTCGAGTTGCGGCAGGTCTTCTCGAGTTACGATGGGGACCTCAGGGACCCGCTCTGGTGACCTCAGGAAAGGCCAGTCCCCATGCGAGTTGCGAGGGGCCATCTCGGGATTCCTCCCCCGTCCATACCGGGGCCTCAGTCCTTGTGCGGAGTCGGGGCCGGAACCTGAGGATTCCTCTCCAGTGTTGCCATGGATCTTGGGGTGCTTCTGGGTCTCCCCAGGGGAGTCAGGCCTCGTCTCGAGTGGGGGCATGCACGTGCGCTTTCCTCCCAAGCTGCCGCAGTAGTGTCACGCTTCCTGTCACTTGCATCAAGGGATCTGTGGCTTTCCCTCGAGGCTTTCACTCGAGGCTTTCACACGAGGCTTTCCCACAGGGCTGTGCCACGTTCCACCTTGGTGTAAGTAGATCCTCAGCGTGAAAGACGAGCCGGTGAAGGGAAAAGAGTATCCTCTGGAATGGACTGAGACATCTCGGGGACTCTTGGAATGGTGGCACGACCCTGGAGTTCCTCTCGCCGTTCCTGTTGAGAGGGCCTCCTCTTTAGATGCGACAGGAAGGCAGGGAACTCTTTCCCGAGGAAGCAGGGATAGGATCCCTCATCTCGAGCTACGAGGCAGAAACGGGGCTCCTCTGGATGTGGGCGGGACCCTCGTGTTTCCTCTCGAGTGGAGACGGGTATGTCGGGGAACTTCTTGATTTGCACCAAGGGTGTGAAGGACCCATTCTAAGTTCCAGAGGTGAGGTGTGATCAGCCTCGAGACGCCTCAGCGGAAATGGGCCTCATCTCGCCTGGAGGGGATAACCTCCTGGATTTTCTCGAGTTGCGGCAGGTCTTCTCGAGTTACGACGGGGACCTCAGGGACCCGGTCTGGTGGCCTCAGGAAAGGCCAGTCCCCATGTGAGTTGCTAGGGGACCTCTCGGGATTCCTCTCCCGTCCATGCCGGGGCCTAAGACCTTGCGTGGAGTCGGGGCCGGAACCTGAGGATTCCTCTCCAGTGTTGGCACGGATCTTGGGGTGCTTCTGAGTCTCCCCAGGGGAGTCAGGCCTCGTCTCGAGGAGGGGCATGCACGTGCGCTTTCCTCCTAAGCTGCAGCAGTAGTGTCACGCTTCCTGTCACGTGGATCATGGGATCTGTGGCTATCCCTAGAGGCTGTCCCTCGAGACTTTCCCACGAGGCTTTCCCACAGGGCTGTGCCACGTGCCACCTTGGTGTGAGTCGATTCTCGGCGTGAAAGACGAGCCGGTGATGGGAAAATAGGTTCCTCTGGAATGGACTGAGACTTCTGGGGGACTCTTGGAATGGTGGCACGACCCTGGAGTTCCTCTCTCCGTTCCTGTTGAGAGGGCCTCCTGTGAGATGCCACGGGATCGCCGGGCACTCGTTCCCGACGAAGCAGGGAAAGGATCCCTCATCTCGAGCTACGAGGCGGAAACGGGGCACCACTGGATGTGGGCGGGACCCTCGTGATTCCTCTCGAGTAGAGACGGGTATGTCGGGGAACTTCTTGATTTGCACCAAGGGTGTGAAGGACCCTTTCGAAGTTCCAGAGGTGAGGTGTGATCAGCCTCGAGACGCCTCAGCGGAAATGGGCCTCATCTCGCCTGGAGGGGATAACCTCCTGGATTTTCTCGAGTTGCGGCAGGTCTTCTCGAGTTACGACGGGGACCTCAGGGACCCGCTCTGGTGGCCTCAGGAAAGGCCAGTCCCCATGTGAGTTGCTAGGGGACCTCTCGGGATTCCTCTCCCGTCCATGCCGGGGCCTAAGACCTTGCGTGGAGTCGGGGCCGGAACCTGAGGATTCCTCTCCAGTGTTGGCACGGATCTTGGGGTGCTTCTGAGTCTCCCCAGGGGAGTCAGGCCTCGTCTCGAGGAGGGGCATGCACGTGCGCTTTCCTCCTAAGCTGCAGCAGTAGTGTCACGCTTCCTGTCACGTGGATCATGGGATCTGTGGCTATCCCTAGAGGCTGTCCCTCGAGACTTTCCCACGAGGCTTTCCCACAGGGCTGTGCCACGTGCCACCTTGGTGTGAGTCGATTCTCGGCGTGAAAGACGAGCCGGTGATGGGAAAATAGGTTCCTCTGGAATGGACTGAGACTTCTGGGGGACTCTTGGAATGGTGGCACGACCCTGGAGTTCCTCTCTCCGTTCCTGTTGAGAGGGCCTCCTGTGAGATGCCACGGGATCGCCGGGCACTCGTTCCCGACGAAGCAGGGAAAGGATCCCTCATCTCGAGCTACGAGGCGGAAACGGGGCACCACTGGATGTGGGCGGGACCCTCGTGATTCCTCTCGAGTAGAGACGGGTATGTCGGGGAACTTCTTGATTTGCACCAAGGGTGTGAAGGACACTTTCGAAGTTCCAGAGGTGAGGTGTGATCAGCCTCGAGACGCCTCAGCGGAAATGGGCCTCATCTCGCCTGGAGGGGAGAACCTCCTGGATTTTCTCGAGTTTCGGCAGGTCTTCTCGAGTTAAGACGGGGACCTCAGGGACCCGCTCTGGTGGCCTCAGGAAAGGCCAGTCCCCATGCGAGTTGTTCGGGGCCATCTCGGGATTCCTCCCCCGTCCATGCCGGGGCCTCAGTCCTTGTGTGAAGTCGGGGCCAGAACCTGAGGATTCCTCTCCAGTGTTGCCATGGATCTTGGGGTGCTTCTGGGTCTCCCCAGGGGAGTCAGGCCTCGTCTCGAGTGGGGGCATTCACGTGCGCTTTCCTCCCAAGCTGCAGCAGTAGTGTCACGCTTCCTGTCACTTGCATCAAGGGATCTGTGGCTTTCCCTCGAGGCTTTCACTCGAGGCTTTCACACGAGGCTTTCCCACAGGGCTGTGCCACGTTCCACCTTGGTGTAAGTAGATCCTCAGCGTGAAAGACGAGCCGGTGAAGGGAAAAGAGTATCCTCTGGAATGGACTGAGACATCTCGGGGACTCTTGGAATGGTGGCACGACCCTGGAGTTCCTCTCGCCTTTCCTGTTGAGAGGGCCTCCTCTTTAGATGAGACGGGAAGGCCGGGAACTCTTTCCCGAGGAAGCAGGGATAGGATCCCTCATCTCGAGCTACGAGGCAGAAACGGGGCTCCTCTGGATGTGGGCGGGACCCTCGTGTTTCCTCTCGAGTGGAGACGGGTATGTCGGGGAACTTCTTGATTTGCACCAAGGGTGTGAAGGACCCATTCGAAGTTCCAGAGGTGAGGTGTGATCAGCCTCGAGACGCCTCAGCGGAAATGGGCCTCATCTCGCCTGGAGGGGAGAACCTCCTGGATTTTCTGGAGTTGGGGCAGGTCTTCTCCAGTTACGACGGGGACCTCAGGGACCCGCTTTGGTGGCCTCAGGAAAGGCCAGTCCCCTTGTGAGTTGCTAGGGGACCTCTCGGGATTCCTCTCCCGTCCATGCCGGGGCCTAAGACCTTGCGTGGAGTCGGGGCCGGAACCTGAGGATTCCTCTCCAGTGTTGGCACGGATCTTGGGGTGGTTCTGAGTCTCCCCAGGGGAGTCAGGCCTCGTCTCGAGTGGGGGCATGCACGTGCGCTTTCCTCCCGAGCTGCAGCAGTAGTGTCACGCTTCCTGTCACGTGGATCAAGGGATCTGTGGCTTTCCCTCGAGGCTGTCCCTCGAGGCTTTCCCACAAGCTTTCCCACAGGGCTGTGCCACGTGCCACCTTGGTGGGAGTCGATCCTCGGCGTGAAAGACGAGCCGGTGAAGGGAAAAGAGATTCCTCTGGAATGGACTGAGACATCTGGGGGACTCTTGGAATGGTGGCACGACCCTGGAGTTCCTCTCGCCGTTCCTGTTGAGAGGGCCTCCTCTTGAGATGCGACGGGAACGCCGGGAACTCTTTCCCGACGAAGCAGGGAAAGGATCCCTCATCTCGAGCTACGAGGCGGAAACGGGGCTCTGGTGGATGTGGGCGGGACCCTCGTGATTCCTCTCGAGTGGAGACGGGTATGTCGGGGAACTTCTTGATTTGCAGCAAGGGTGTGAAGGACCCTTTCGAAGTTCCAGAGGTGAGGTGTGATCAGCCTCGAGACGCCTCAGCGGAAATGGGCCTCATCTCGCCTGGAGGGGAGAACCTCCTGGATTTTCTCGAGTTGCGGCAGGTCTTCTCGAGTTACGACGGGGACCTCAGGGACCCGCTCTGGTGGCCTCAGGAAAGGCCAGTCCCCATGCGAGTTGCTAGGGGACCTCTCGGGATTCCTCTCCCATCCATGCCGGGGCCTCAGTCCTTGTGTGGAGTCGGGCCCGGAACCTGAGGATTCCTCTCCATTGTTGCCATGGATCTTGGGGTGCTTCTGAGTATCCCCAGGGGAGTCAGGCCTCGTCACGAGTGGGGGCATGCACGTGCGCTTTCCTCCCGCGCTGCAGCATTAGTGTCACGCTTCCTGTCACGTGGATCAAGGGATCTGAGGCTTTCCCTCGAGCCTTTCCCTCGAGGCTTTCCCACGAGGCTTTCCCACAGGGCTGTGCCACGTGCCACCTTGGTGTGAGTCGATCCTCGGCGTGAAAGACGAGCCAGTGAAGGGAAAAGAAGTTCCTCTTTAATGGACTGAGACATCTGGGGGACTCTTGGAATGGTGGCACGACCCTGGAGTTCCTCTCGCCGTTCCTGTTGAAAGGGCCTCCTCTTGAGATGTGACGGGAACGCCGGGAACTCTTTCCCGACGAAGCAGGGAAAGAATCCCTCATCTCGAGCTACGAGGCGGACCCGGGGCTCCTCTGGATGTGGGCGGGACCCTCGTGATTCCTCTCGAGTGGAGACGGGTATGTCGGGGAACTTCTTGATTTGCACCAAGGGTGTGAATGACCCTTTCGAATTTCCAGAGGTGAGGTGTGATCAGCCTCGAGACGCCTCAGCGGAAATGGGCCTCATCTCGCCTGGAGGGGAGAACCTCCTGGATTTTCTCGAGTTGCGGCAGGTCTTCTCGAGTTACGACGGGGACATCAGGGACCCGCTCTGGTGGCCTCAGGAAAGGCCAGTCCCCATGCGAGTGGCTAGGGGACCACTCGGGTTTCCTCTCCCGTCCATGCCGGGGTCTCAGTCCTTGTGTGGAGTGGGGGGCCGGAACCTGAGGACTCCTTTCCAGTGTTGCCATGGATCTTGGGGTGCGTCTGAGTCTCCCCAGGGGAGTCAGGCCTCGTCTCGAGTGGGGGCATGCACGTGCGCTTTCCTCCCGAGCTGCAGCAGTAGTGTCACGCTTCCTGTCACGTGGATCAAGGGATCTGTGGCTTTCCCTCGAGGCTGTCCCTCGAGGCTTTCCCACGAGGCTTTCTCACAGGGCTGTGCCACGTGCCACCTTGGTGTGAGTCGATCCTCGGCGTGAAAGACGAGCCGGTGAAGGGAAAAGAGCTTCCTCTGGAATGGACTGAGACATCTGGGGGACTCTTGGAATGGTGGCACGACCCTGGAGTTCCTCTCGCCGGTCCTGTTGAGAGGGCCTCCTCTTGAGATGCGACGGGAATGCCGGGAACTCTTTCCCGAAGAATCAGGGAAAGGATCCCTCATCTCGAGCTGCGAGGCGGACGCGGGGCTCCTCTGGATGTGGGCGGGACCCTCGTGATTCCTCTCGAGTGGAGTCGGGTATGTCGGGAAACTTCTTGATTTGCACCAAGGGTGTGAAGTAGCCTTTCGAAGTTCCAGAGGTGAGGTGTGATCAGCCTCGAGACGCCTCAGCGGAAATGGGCCTCATCTCGCCTGGAGGGGAGAACCTCCTGGATTTTCTCGAGTTGCGGCAGGTCTTCTCGAGGTACGACTGGGACCTCAGGGACCCGCTCTGGTGGCCTCAGGGAAGGCCAGTCCCCATGCGAGTGGCTAGGGGACCTCTCGGGTTTCCTCTCCCGTCCATGCCGGGGTCTCAGTCCTTGTGTGGAGTGGGGGCCGGAACCTGAGGATTCCTCTCCAGTGTTGCCATGGATCTTTGGGTGCTTCTGAGTCTCCCCAGGGGAGTCAGGGCTCGTCTCGAGTGGGGGCATGCACGTGCGCTTTCCTCCCGAGCTGCAGCAGTAGTGTCACGCTTCCTGTCACGTGGATCAAGGGATCTGTGGCTTTCCCTCGAGGCTGTCCCTCGAGGCTTTCCCACGAGGCTTTCCCACAGGGCTGTGCCACGTGCCACCTTGGTGTGAGTCGATCCTCGGCGTGAAAGACGAGCCGGTGAAGGGAAAAGAGGTTCCTCTGCAATGGACTGAGACATCTGGGGGACTCTTGGAATGGTGGCACGACCCTGGAGTTCCTCTCGCCGTTCCTCTTGAGATGGCCTCCTCTTGAGATGCGACGGGAACGCCGGGAACTCTTTCCCGACGAAGCAGGGAAAGGATCCCTTATCTCGAGCTACGAGGCAGAAACAGGGCTCCTCTGGATGTGGGCGGGACCCTCGTGATTCCTCTCGAGTGGAGACGGGTATGTCGGGGAACTTCTTGATTTGCACCAAGGGTGTGAAGGAGCCTTTCGAAGTTCCAGATTTGAGGTGTGATCAGCCTCGAGACGCCTCAGCGGAAATGGGCCTCATCTCGCCTGGAGGGGAGATCCTCCTGGATTTTGTCGAGTTGCGGCAGGTCTTCTCGAGTTACGAGGGGGACTTCAGGGACCCGCTCTGGTGGCCTCAGGAAAGGCCAGTCCCCATGCGAGTTGCTAGGGGACCTCTCGGGATTCCTCTCTCGTCCATGCCGGGGCCTCAGTCCTTGTGTGGAGTCAGGGCCGGAACCTGAGGATTCCTCTCCAGTGTTGCCATGGATCTTGGGGTGCTTCTGAGTCTCCCCAGGGGAGTCAGGCCTCGTCTCGAGTGGGGGCATGCACGTGCGCTTTCCTCCCGAGCTGCAGCAGTAGTGTCACGCTTCCTGTCACGTGGATCAAGGGATCTGTGGCTTTCCCTCGAGGCTGTCCCTCGAGGCTTTCCCACGAGGCTTTCCCACAGGGCTGTGCCACGTGCCACCTTGGTGTGAGTCGATCCTCGGCGTGAAAGACGAGCCGGTGAAGGGAAAAGAGCTTCCTCTGGAATGGACTGAGACATCTGGGGGACTCTTGGAATGGTGGCAAGACCCTGGAGTTCCTCTCGCCGTTCCTGTTGAGAGGGCCTCCTCTTGAGATGCGACGGGAACGCCGGGAACTCTTTCCCGACGAAGCAGGGAAAGGATCCCTCATCTCGAGCTACGAGGCGGACCCGGGGCTCCTCTGGATGTGGGCGGGACCCTCGTGATTCCTCTCGAGTGGAGACGGGTATGTCGGGGAACTTCTTGATTTGCACCAAGGGTGTGAATGACCCTTTCGAAGTTCCAGAGGTGAGGTGTGATCAGCCTCGAGACGCCTCAGCGGAAATGGGCCTCATCTCGCCTGGAGGGGAGAACCTCCTGGATTTTCTCGAGTTGCGGCAGGTCTTCTCGAGTTACGACGGGGACCTCAGGGACCCGCTCTGGTGGCCTCAGGAAAGGCCAGTCCCCATGCGAGTGGCCAGGGGACCTCTCGGGTTTCCTCTCCCGTCCATGCCGGGGACTCAGTCCTTGTGTGGAGTCGGGGCCGGAACCTGAGGATTCCTCTCCAGTGTTGCCATGGATCTTTGGGTGCTTCTGAGTCTCCCCAGGGGAGTCAGGCCTCGTCTCGAGTGGGGGCATGCACGTGCGCTTTCCTCCCGAGCTGCAGCAGTAGTGTCACGCTTCCTGTCACGTGGATCAAGGGATCTGTGGCTTTCCCTCGAGGCTGTCCCTCGAGGCTTTCCCACGAGGCTTTCCCACAGGGCTGTGCCACGTGCCACCTTGGTGTGAGTCGATCCTCGGTGTGAAAGACGAGCCGGTGAAGGGAAAAGAGGTTCCTCTGGAATGGACTGAGACATCTGGGGGACTCTTGGAAAGGTGGCATGACCCTGGAGTTCCTCTCACCGTTCCTGTTGAGAGGGCCTGCTCCTGAGATGCGACGGGAACGCCGGGAACTCTTTCCCGACGAAGCAGGGAAAGGATCCCTCATCTCGAGCTATGTGGCCGAAACGGGGCTCCTCTGAATGAGGGCGGGACCCTCGTGATTCCTCTCGAGTGGAGACGGGTATGTCGGGGAACTTCTTGATTTGCAGCAAGGGTGTGAAGAAGCCTTTCGAAGTTCCAGAGGTGAGGTGTGATCAGCCTCGAGACGCCTCAGCGGAAATGGGCCTCATCTCGCCTGGAGGGGAGAACCTCCTGGATTTTCTCGAGTTGCGGCAGGTCTTCTCGAGTTACGACGGGGACCTCAGGGACCCGCTCTGGTGGCCTCAGGAAAGGCCAGTCCCCATGCGAGTTGCTAGGGGACCTCTCGGGATTCCTCTCCCGTCCATGCCGGGGCCTCAGTCCTTGTGTGGAGTCGGGGCCGGAACCTGAGGATTCCTCTCCAGTGTTGCCATGGATCTTGGGGTGCCTCTGAGTCTCCCCAGGGGAGTCAGGCCTCGTCTCGAGTGGGGGCATGCACGTGCGCTTTCCTCCCGAGCTGCAGCAGTAGTGTCACGCTTTCTGTCACGTGGATCAAGGGATCTGTGGCTTTCCCTCGAGGCTGTACATCGAGGCTTTCCCACGAGGCTTTCCCACAGGGCTGTGCCACGTACCACCTTGGTGTGAGTCGATCCTCGGCGGGAAAGACGTGCCGGTGAAGGGAAAACAGGTTCCTCTGGAATGGACTGAGACATCTGGGGGACTCTTGGAATGGTGGCACGACCCTGGAGTTCCTCTCGCCGTTCCTGTTGAGAGGGCCTCCTCTTGAGATGCGACGGGAACGCCGGGAACTCTTTCCCGACGAAGCAGAGAAAGGATCCCTCATCTCGAACTACGAGGCGGAAACGGGGCTCCTCTGGATGTGGGCGGGTCCCTCGTGATTCCTCTCGAGTGGAGACGGCTATGTCGGGGAACTTCTTGATTTGCAGCAAGGGTGTGAAGGAGCCTTTCGAAGTTCCAGAGGTGAGATGTGATCAGCCTCGAGACCCCTCAGCAGAAATGGGCCTCATCTCGCCTGGAGGGGAGAACCTCCTGGATTTTCTCGAGTTGTGGCAGGTCTTCTCGAGTTACGAAGGGGACCTCAGGGACCCGCTGTGGTGGCCTCAGGATAGGCCAGTCCCCATGCGACTTGCTAGGGGGCCTCTCGGGTTTCCTCTCCCGTCCATGCCGGGGCCTCAGTCCTTGTGTGGAGTCGGGGCCGGAACCTGAGGATTCCTCTCCAGTGTTGCCATGGATCTTGGGGTGCTTCTGAGTCTCCCCAGGGGTGTCAGGCCTCGTCTCGAGTGGGGGCATGCACGTGCGCTTTCCTCCCGAGCTGCAGCAGTAGTGTCACGCTTCCTGTCACGTGGTTCAAGGGATCTGTGGCTTTCCCTCGAGGCTGTCCCTCGAGGCTTTCCCACAAGCTTTCCCACAGGGCTGTGCCACGTGCCACCTTGGTGGGAGTCGATCCTCGGCGTAAAAGACGAGCCGGTGAAGGGAAAAGAGATTCCTCTGGAATGGACTGAGACATCTGGGGGACTCTTGGAATGGTGGCACGACCCTGGAGTTCCTCTCGCCGTTCCTGTTGAGAGGGCCTCCTCTTGAGATGCGACGGGAACGCCGGGAACTCTTTCCCGACGAAGCAGGGAAAGGATCCCTCATCTCGAGCTACGAGGCGGAAACGGGGCTCCTCTGGATGTGGGCGGGACCCTCGTGATTCCTCTCGAGTGGAGACGGGTATGTCGGGGAACTTCTTGATTTGCAGCAAGGGTGTGAAGGACCCTTTCGAAGTTCCAGAGGTGAGGTGTGATCAGCCTCGAGACGCCTCAGCGGAAATGGGCCTCATCTCGCCTGGAGGGGAGAACCTCCTGGATTTTCTCGAGTTGCGGCAGGTCTTCTCGAGTTACGACGGGGACCTCAGGGACCCGCTCTGGTGGCCTCAGGAAAGGCCAGTCCCCATGCGAGTTGCTAGGGGACCTCTCGGGATTCCTCTCCCATCCATGCCGGGGCCTCAGTCCTTGTGTGGAGTCGGGCCCGGAACCTGAGGATTCCTCTCCAGTGTTGCCATGGATCTTGGGGTGCTTCTGAGTATCCCCAGGGGAGTCAGGCCTCGTCTCGAGTGGGGGCATGCACGTGCGCTTTCCTCCCGAGCTGCAGCAGTAGTGTCACGCTTCCTGTCACGTGGATCAAGGGATCTGAGGCTTTCCCTCGAGCCTTTCCCTCGAGGCTTTCCCACGAGGCTTTCCCACAGGGCTGTGCCACGTGCCACCTTGGTGTGAGTCGATCCTCGGCGTGAAAGACGAGCCGGTGAAGGGAAAAGAGGTTCCTCTTTAATGGACTGAGACATCTGGGGGACTCTTGGAATGGTGGCACGACCCTGGAGTTCCTCTCGCCGTTCCTGTTGAGAGGGCCTCCTCTTGAGATGCGACGGGAACGCCGGGAACTCTTTCCCGACGAAGCAGGGAAAGGATCCCTCATCTCGAGCTACGAGGCGGAAACGGGGCTCCTCTGGATGTGGGCGGGACCCTCGTGATTCCTCTCGAGTGGAGACGGGTATGTCGGGGAACTTCTTGATTTGCACCAAGGTTGTGAAGGAGCCTTTCGAAGTTCCAGAGGTGAGGTGTGATCAGCCTCGAGACGCCTCAGCGGAAATGGGCCTCATCTCGCCTGGAGGGGAGAACCTCCTGGATTTTCTCGAGTTGCGGCAGGTCTTCTCGAGTTACGACGGGGACCTCAGGGACCCGCTCTGGTGGCCTCAGGAAAGGCCAGTCCCCATGCGAGTTGCTAGGGGACCTCTCGGGATTCCTCTCCCGTCCATGCCGGGGCCTCAGTCCTTGTGTGGAGTCGGGGCCGGAACCTGAGGATTCCTCTCCAGTGTTGCCATGGATCTTGGGGTGCTTCTGAGTCTCCCCAGGGGAGTCAGGCCTCGTCTCGAGTGGGGGCATGCACGTGCACTTTCCTCCCGAGCTGCAGCAGTAGTGTCACGCTTCCTGTCACGTGGATCAAGGGATCTGTGGCTTTCCCTCGAGGCTGTCCCTCGAGGCTTTCCCACGAGGCTTTCCCACAGGGCTGTGCCACGTGCCACCTTGGTGGGAGTCGATCCTCGGCGTGAAAGACGAGCCGGTGAAGGGAAAAGAGGTTCCTCTGGTATGGACTGAGACATCTGGGGGACTCTTGGAAAGGTGGCACGACACTGGAGTTCCTCTCGCCGTTCCTGTTGAGAGGGCCTCCTCTTGAGATGCGACGGGAACTCCGGGAACTCTTTCCCGACGAAGCAGGGACAGGATCCCTCATCTCGAGCTACGAGGCGAAAACGGGGCTCCTCTGAATGTGGGCGGGACCCTCGTGATTCCTCTCGAGTGGAGACGGGTATGTCGGGGAACTTCTTGATTTGCAGCAAGGGTGTGAAGGAGCCTTTCGAAGTTCCAGAGGTGAGGTGTGATCCGCCTCGTGACACCTCAGCAGAAATGGGCCTCATTTCGCCTGGAGGGGAGAACCTCCTGGATTTTCTCGAGTTGCGGCAGGTCTTCTCGAGTTAAGTCGGGGACCACAGGGACCCGCTCTGGTGGCCTCAGGAAAGGCCAGTCCCCATGCGAGTTGCTAGGGGACCTCTCGGGATTCCTCTCCCGTCCATGCCGGGGCCTCAGTCCTTGTGTGGAGACGGGGCCGGAACCTGAGGATTCCTCTCCAGTGTTGCCATGGATCTTGGGGTGCTTCTGAGTCTCCCCAGGGGAGTCGGGCCTCGTCTCGAGTGGGGGCATGCACGTGCGCTTTCCTCCCGGGCTGTAGCAGCAGTGTCACGCTTCCTTTCACGTGGATCAAGGGATCTGTGGCTTTCCCTCGAGGCTGTCCCTCGAGGCTTTCCCACGAGGCTTTCCAACAGGGCTGTGCCACGTGCCACCTTGGTGTGAGTCGATCCTCGGCGTGAAAGACGAGCCGGTGAAGGGAAAAGAGGTTCCTCTGGAATGGACTGAGACATCTGGGGGACTCTTGGAATGGTGGCACGACCCTGGAGTTCCTCTCGCCGTTCCTGTTGAGAGGGCCTCCTCTTGAGATGCGACGGGAACGCCGGGAACTCTTTCCCGACCAAGCAGGGAAAGGATCCCTCATCTCGAGCTACGAGGTGGAAACGGTGCTCCTCTGGATGTGGGCGGGACCCTCGTGATTCCTCTCGAGTGGAGACGGGTATGTCGGGGAACTTCTTGATTTGCACCAAGGGTGTGAAGGACCCTTTCGAAGTTCCAGAGGGGAGGTGTGATCAGCCTTGAGACGCCTCAGCGGAAATGGGCCTCATCTCGCCTGGAGGGGAGAACCTCCTGGATTTTCTCGAGTTGCGGCAGGTCTTCTCGAGTTACGACGGGGACATCAGGGACCCGCTCTGGTGGCCTCAGGAAAGGCCAGTCCCCATGCAAGTTGCTAGGGGGCCTCTCTGGACTCCTCTCCCGTCCATGCCGAGGCCTCAGTCCTTGTGTGGAGTCGGGGCCGGAACCTGAGGATTGCTCTCCAGTGTTGCGATGGATCTTGGGGTGCTTCTGAGTCTCCCCAGGGGAGTCAGGCCTCGTCTTGAGTGGGGGCATGCACGTGCGCTTTCCTCCCGAGCTGCAGCAGCAGTGTCACGCTTCCTGTCACGTGGTTCAAGGGATCTGTGGCTTTCCCTCGAGGCTGTCCCTCGAGGCTTTCCCACAAGCTTTCCCACAGGGCTGTGTCACGTGCCACCTTGGTGGGAGTCGATCCTCGGCGTGAAAGACGAGCCGGTGAAGGGAAAAGAGATTCCTCTGGAATGGACTGAGACATCTGGGGGACTCTTGGAATGGTGGCACGACCCTGGAGTTCCTCTCGCCGTTCCTGTTGAGAGGGCCTCCTCTTGAGATGCGACGGGAATGCCGGGAACTCTTTCCCGACGAAGCAGGGAAAGGATCCCTCATCTCGAGCTACGAGGCGGAAACGGGGCTCCTCTGGATGTGGGCGGGACCCTCGTGATTCCTCTCGAGTGGAGACGGGTATGTCGGGGAACTTCTTGATTTGCAGCAAGGGTGTGAAGGACCCTTTCGAAGTTCCAGAGGTGAGGTGTGATCAGCCTCGAGACGCCTCAGCGGAAATGGGCCTCATCTCGCCTGGAGGGGAGAACCTCCTGGATTTTCTCGAGTTGCGGCAGGTCTTCTCGAGTTACGACGGGGACCTCAGGGACCCGCTCTGGTGGCCTCAGGAAAGGCCAGTCCCCATGCGAGTTGCTAGGGGACCTCTCGGGATTCCTCTCCCATCCATGCCGGGGCCTCAGTCCTTGTGTGGAGTCGGGCCCGGAACCTGAGGATTCCTCTCCAGTGTTGCCATGGATCTTGGGGTGCTTCTGAGTATCCCCAGGGGAGTCAGGCCTCGTCTCGAGTGGGGGCATGCATGTGCGCTTTCCTCCCGAGCTGCAGCAGTAGTGTCACGCTTCCTGTCACGTGGATCAAGGGATCTGAGGCTTTCCCTCGAGCCTTTCCCTCGAGGCTTTCCCACGAGGCTTTCCCACAGGGCTGTGCCACGTGCCACCTTGGTGTGAGTCGATCCTTGGCGTGAAAGACGAGCCGGTGAAGGGAAAAGAGGTTCCTCTTTAATGGACTGAGACATCTGGGGGACTCTTGGAATGGTGGCACGACCCTGGAGTTCCTCTCGCCGTTCCTGTTGAGAGGGCCTCCTCTTGAGATGCGACGGGAAAGCCGGGAACTCTTTCCCGACGAAGCAGGGAAAGGATCCCTCATCTCGAGCTACGAGGCGGAAACGGGGCTCCTCTGGATGTGGGCGGGACCCTCGTGATTCCTCTCGAGTGGAGACGGGTATGTCGGGGAACTTCTTGATTTGCACCAAGGTTGTGAAGGAGCCTTTCGAAGTTCCACAGGGGAGGTGTGATCAGCCTCGAGACGCCTCAGCGGAAATGGGCCTCATCTCGCCTGGAGGGGAGAACCTCCTGGATTTTCTCGAGTTGCGGCAGGTCTTCTCGAGTTACGACGGGGACCTCAGGGACCCGCTCTGGTGGCCTCAGGAAAGGCCAGTCCCCATGCGAGTTGCTAGGGGACCTCTCGGGATTCCTCTCCCGTCCATGCCGGGGCCTCAGTCCTTGTGTGGAGTCGGGGCCGGAACCTGAGGATTCCTCTCCAGTGTTGCCATGGATCTTGGGGTGCTTCTGAGTCTCCCCAGGGGAGTCAGGCCTCGTCTCGAGTGGGGGCATGCACGTGCGCTTTCCTCCCGAGCTGCAGCAGTAGTGTCACGCTTCCTGTCACGTGGATCAAGGGATCTGTGGCTTTCCCTCGAGGCTGTCCCTCGAGGCTTTCCCACGAGGCTTTCCCACAGGGCTGTGCCACGTGCCACCTTGGTGGGAGTCGATCCTCGGCGTGAAAGACGAGCCGGTGAAGGGAAAAGAGGTTCCTCTGGTATGGACTGAGACATCTGGGGGACTCTTGGAAAGGTGGCACGACACTGGAGTTCCTCTCGCCGTTCCTGTTGAGAGGGCCTCCTCTTGAGATGCGACGGGAACTCCGGGAACTCTTTCCCGACGAAGCAGGGACAGGATCCCTCATCTCGAGCTACGAGGCGAAAACGGGGCTCCTCTGAATGTGGGCGGGACCCTCGTGATTCCTCTCGAGTGGAGACGGGTATGTCGGGGAACTTCTTGATTTGCAGCAAGGGTGTGAAGGAGCCTTTCGAAGTTCCAGAGGTGAGGTGTGATCCGCCTCGTGACACCTCAGCAGAAATGGGCCTCATTTCGCCTGGAGGGGAGAACCTCCTGGATTTTCTCGAGTTGCGGCAGGTCTTCTCGAGTTAAGTCGGGGACCACAGGGACCCGCTCTGGTGGCCTCAGGAAAGGCCAGTCCCCATGCGAGTTGCTAGGGGACCTCTCGGGATTCCTCTCCCGTCCATGCCGGGGCCTCAGTCCTTGTGTGGAGACGGGGCCGGAACCTGAGGATTCCTCTCCAGTGTTGCCATGGATCTTGGGGTGCTTCTGAGTCTCCCCAGGGGAGTCGGGCCTCGTCTCGAGTGGGGGCATGCACGTGCGCTTTCCTCCCGGGCTGTAGCAGCAGTGTCACGCTTCCTTTCACGTGGATCAAGGGATCTGTGGCTTTCCCTCGAGGCTGTCCCTCGAGGCTTTCCCAGGAGGCTTTCCAACAGGGCTGTGCCACGTGCCACCTTGGTGTGAGTCGATCCTCGGCGTGAAAGACGAGCCGGTGAAGGGAAAAGAGGTTCCTCTGGAATGGACTGAGACATCTGGGGGACTCTTGGAATGGTGGCACGACCCTGGAGTTCCTCTCCCCGTTCCTGTTGAGAGGGCCTCCTCTTGAGATGCGACGGGAACGCCGGGAACTCTTTCCCGACGAAGCAGGGAAAGGATCCCTGATCTCGAGCTACGAGGCGGAAACGGGGCTCCTCTGGATGTGTGCGGGACCCTCTTGATTCCTCTCGAGTGGAGACGGGTATGTCGGGGAACTTCTTGATTTGCACCAAGGGTGTGAAGGACCCTTTCGAAGTTCCAGAGGGGAGGTGTGATCAGCCTCGAGACGCCTCAGCGGAAATGGGCCTCATCTCGCCTGGAGGGGAGAACCTCCTGCATTTTCTCGAGTTGCGGCAGGTCTTCACGAGTTACGACGGGGACCTCAGGGACCCGCTCTGGTGGCCTCAGGAAAGGCCAGTCCCCATGCGAGTTGCTAGGGGACCTCTCGGGATTCCTCTCCCGTCCATGCCGGGGCCTCAGTCCTTGTGTGGAGTCGGGGCCGGAACCTGAGGATTCCTCTCCAGTGTTGCCATGGATCTTGGGGTGCCTCTGAGTCTCCCCAGGGGAATCAGGCCTCGTCTCGAGTGGGGGCATGCACGTGCGCTTTCCTCCCGAGCTGCAGCAGTAGTGTCACGCTTTCTGTCACGTGGATCAAGGGATCTGTGGCTTTCCCTCGAGGCTGTACCTCGAGGCTTTCCCACGAGGCTTTCCCACAGGGCTGTGCCACGTACCACCTTGGTGTGAGTCGATCCTCGGCGTGAAAGACGAGCCGGTGATGGGAAAATAGGTTCCTCTGGAATGGACTGAGACATCTGGGGGACTCTTGGAATGGTGGCACCACCCTGGAGTTCCTCTCGCCGTTCCTGTTGAGAGGGCCTCCTCTTGAGATGCGACGGGAACGCCGGGAACTCTTTCCTGAAGAAACAGGGAAAGGATCCCTCATCTCGAGCTATGAGGCGGAAACGGGGCTCCTCTGGATGTGGGTGGGACCTTCGTGTTTCCTCTCGAGTGGAGACGGGTATGTCGGGGAACTTCTTGATTTGCACCAAGGGTGTGAAGGACCCTTTCGAAGATCCAGAGGTGAGGTGTGATCAGCCTCCAGATGCCTCAGCGGAAATGGGCCTCATCTCGCCTGGAGGGGCGAACCACCTGGATTTTCTCGAGTTGCGGCAGGTCTTCTCGAGTTACGATGGGGACCTCAGGGACCCGCTCTGGTGGCCTCAGGAAAGGCCAGTCCCCATGCGAGTTGCGAGGGGCCATCTCGGGATTCCTCCCCCGTCCATGCCGGGGCCTCAGTCCTTGTGTGGAGTCGGGGCCGGAACCTGAGGATTCCTCTCCAGTGTTGCCATGGATGTTGGGGTGCTTCTGGGTCTCCCCAGGGGAGTCAGGCCTCGTCTCGAGTGGGGGCATGCACGTGCGCTTTCCTTCCAAGCTGCAGCAGTAGTGTCACGCTTCCTGTCACGTGGATCAAGGGATCTGTGGCTTTCCCTCGAGGCTGTCCCTCGAGGCTTTCCCACGAAGCTTTCCCACAGGGCTGTGCCACATTCCACCTTGGTGTAAGTAGATCCTCAGCGTGAAAGACGAGCCGGTGAAGGGAAAAGAGTATCCTCTGGAATGGACTGAGACATCTCGGGGACTCTTGGAATGGTGGCACGACCCTGGAGTTCCTCTCGCCGTTCCTGTTGAGAGGGCCTCCTCTTTAGATGCGACAGGAAGGCAGGGAACTCTTTCCCGAGGAAGCAGGGATAGGATCCCTCATCTCCAGCTACGAGGCAGAAACGGGGCTCCTCTGGATGTGGGCGGGACCCCCGTGTTTCCTCTCGAGTGGAGACGGGTATATCGGGGAACTTCTTGTTTGGCACCAAGGGTGTGAAGGACCCATTCGAAGTTCCAGAGGTGAGGTGTGATCAGCCTCGAGACGCCTCAGCGGAAATGGGCCTCATCTCGCCTGGAGGGGAGAACCTCCTGGATTTTCTCGAGTTGCGGCAGGTCTTCTCGAGTCACGACGGGGACCTCAGGGACCCGCTCTGTTGGCCTCAGGAAAGGCCAGTCCCCATGCGATTTGCTAGGGGCCATCTTGGGATTCCTCTCCCGTCCATGCCGGGGCCTAAGACCTTGTGTGGAGTCGGGGCCGGAACCTGAGGATTCCTCTCCAGTGTTGCCATGGATCTTGCGATGCTTCTGAGACTCCCCAGGGGACTCAGGCCGCGTCTCGAGTGGGGTCATGCACGTGCGCTTGCCTCCCGAGCTGCAGCAGTAGTGTCACGCTTCCTGTCACGTGGATCAAGGGATCTGTGGCTTTCGCTCGAGGCTTTCCCTCGAGGCTTTCCCACGAGGCTTTCCCACAGGGCTGTGCCACGTGCCACCTTGGTGTGAGTCGATCCTCGGCGTGAAAGAAGAGGCGGTGAAGGGAAAAGAGGTTCCTCTGGAATGGACTGAGACATCTGGGGGACTCTTGGAACGCTGGCACGACCCTGGAGTTCCTCTCGCCGTTCCTGTTGAGAGGGCCTCCTCTTGAGATGCGACGGGAACGCCGGGAACTAGTTCCCGACGAAGCAGGGAAAGGATCCCTCATCTCAAGCTAAGAGGCGGAAACGGGGCACCTCTGAATGTGGGCGGGACCCTCGTGTTCCTCTCGAGTGGAGACGGGTATGTCGGGGAACTTCTTGATTTGCACCAAGGGTGTGAAGGACCCTTTCGAAGTTCCAGAGGTGAGGTGGGATCAGCCTCCAGATGCCTCAGAGGAAATGGGCCCCATCTCGCCTGGAGGGGCGAACCTCCTGGATTTTCTCGAGATGCGGCAGGTCTTCTCGTTTTACGACGGGGACATCGGGGACCCGCTCTGGTGGCCTCAGGAAAGGCCAGTTCCCATGCTAGTTGCTAGGGGCCATCTCGGGATTCCTCTCCCGTCCATGCCGGGGTCTCAGTCCTTGTGTGGAGTCAGGGTCGTAACCTGAGGATTCCTCTCCAGTGTTGCCATAGATCTTGGGGTGCTTCTGAGTCTCCCCAGGGGAGTCAGGCCTCGTCTAGAGTGGGGGCATACACGTGCGCTTTCCTCCCGAGCTGCAGCAGTAGTGTCACGCTTCCTGTCACGTGGATCAAGGGTTTCTGTGGCGTTCCCTCGAGGCTTTCCCTCTAAGTTTTCCCTTGAGGCTTTCCCACATGGCTGTGCCATGTGCCACCTTGGTGTAAGTCGATCCTCGGCGTGAAAGAAGAGCCGGTGAAGGGAAAAGAGGTTCCTCTGGAATGGACTGAGACATCTGGGGGACTCTTGGAATGGTGGCACGACCCTGGAGTTCCTCTCGCCGTTCCTGTTGAGAGGGCCTCCTCTTGAGATGCGACGGGAACGCCGGGAACTCTTTCCCGACGAAGCAGGGAAAGGATCCCTGATCTCCAGCTACGAGGCGGAAACGGGGCTCCTCTGGATGTGGGCGGGACCCTCGTGATTCCTCTCGAGTGGAGACGGGTATGTCGGGGAACTTCTTGATTTGCACCAAGGGTGTGAAGGACCCTTTCGAAGTTCCAGAGGGGAGGTGTGATCAGCCTCGAGACGCCTCAGCGGAAATGGGCCTCATCTCGCCTGGAGGGGAGAACCTCCTGGATTTTCTCGAGTTGCGGCAGGTCTTCTCGAGTTACGACGGGGACCTCAGGGACCCGCTCTGGTGGCCTCAGGAAAGGCCAGTCCCCATGCGAGTTGCTAGGGGACCTCTCGGGATTCCTCTCCCGTCCATGCCGGGGCCTCAGTCCTTGTGTGGAGTCGGGGCCAGAACCTGAGGATTCCTCTCCAGTGTTGCCATGGATCTTGGGGTGCCTCTGAGTCTCCCCAGGGGAGTCAGGCCTCGTCTCGAGTGGGGGCATGCACGTGCGCTTTCCTCCCGAGCTGCAGCAGTAGTGTCACGCTTTCTGTCACGTGGATCAAGGGATCTGTGGCTTTCCCTCGAGGCTGTACCTCGAGGCTTTCCCACGAGGCTTTCCCACAGGGCTGTGCCACGTACCACCTTGGTGTGAGTCGATCCTCGGCGTGAAAGACGTGCCGGTGAAGGGAAAACAGGTTCCTCTGGAATGGACTTAGACATCTGGGGGACTCTTGGAATGGTGGCACGACCCTGGAGTTCCTCTCGCCGTTCCTGTTGAGAGGGCCTCCTCTTGAGATGCGACGGGAACGCCGGGAACTCTTTCCCGACGAAGAAGGGAAAGGATCCCTCATCTCGAACTACGAGGCGGAAACGGGGCTCCTCTGGATGTGGGCGGGTCCCTCGTGATTCCTCTCGTGTGGAGACGGCTATGTCGGGGAACTTCTTGATTTGCAGCAAGGGTGTTAAGGAGCCTTTCGAAGTTCCAGAGGTGAGATGTGATCAGCCTCTAGACGCCTCAGCAGAAATGGGCCTCATCTCGCCTGGAGGGGAGAACCTCCTGGATTTTCTCGAGTTGCGGCAGGTCTTCTCGAGTTACGAAGGGGACCTCAGGGACCCGCTGTGGTGGCCTCAGGAAAGGCCAGTCCCCATGCGACTTGCTAGGGGGCCTCTCGGGTTTCCTCTCCCGTCCATGCCGGGGCCTCAGTCCTTGTGTGGAGTCGGGGCCGGAACCTGAGGGTTCCTCTCCAGTGTTGCCATGGATCTTGGGGTGCTTCTGAGTCTCCCCAGGGGTGTCAGGCCTCGTCTCGAGTGGGGGCATACACGTGCGCTTTCCTCCCGAGCTGCAGCATTAGTGTCACGCTTCCTGTCACGTGGATCAAGGGATCTGTGGCTTTCCCTCGAGGCTGTCCCTCGAGGCTTTCCCACGAGGCTTTCCCACAGGGCTGTGCCACGTGCCACCTTGTTGTGAGTCGATCCTCGGCGTGAAAGACGAGCCGGTGAAGGGAAAAGAGGTTCCTCTGGAATGGACTGAGACATCTGGGGGACTCTTGGAAAGGTGGCATGACCCTGGAGTTCCTCTCACCGTTCCTGTTGAGAGGGCCTGCACCTGAGATGCGACGGGAACGCCGGGAACTCTTTCCCGACGAAGCAGGGAAAGGATCCCTCATCTCGAGCTATGTGGCCGAAACGGGGCACCTCTGAATGAGGGCGGGACCCTCGTGATTCCTCTCGAGTGGAGACGGGTATGTCGGGGAACTTCTTGATTTGCAGCAAGGGTGTGAAGAAGCCTTTCGAAGTTCCAGAGGTGAGGTGTTATCCGCCTCGTGACACCTCAGCAGAAATGGGCCTCATCTCACCTGGAGGGGAGAACCTCCTGGATTTTCTCGAGTTGCGGCAGGTCTTCTCGAGTTACGACGGGGACCTCAGGGACCCGCTCTGGTGGCCTCAGGAAAGGCCAGTCCCCATGCGAGTTGCTAGGGGACCTCTCAGGATTCCTCTCCCGTCCATGCCGGGGCCTCAGTCCTTGTGTGGAGTCGGGGCCGGAACCTGAGGATTCCTCTCCAGTGTTGCCATGGATCTTGGGGTGCTTCTGAGTCTCCCCAGGGGAGTCGGGCCTCGTCTCGAGTGGGGGCATGCACGTGCGCTTTCCTCCCGAGCTGCAGCAGCAGTGTCACGCTTCCTTTCACGTGGATCAAGGGATCTGTGGCTTTCCTTCGAGGCTGTCCCTCGAGGCTTTCCCACGAGGCTTTCCCACAGGGCTGTGCCACGTGCCACCTTGGTGGGAGTCGATCCTCGGCGTGAAAGACGAGCCGGTGAAGGGAAAAGAGATTCCTCTGGAATGGACTGAGACATCTGGGGGACTCTTGGAATGGTGGCACGACCCTGGAGTTCCTCTCGCCGTTCCTGTTGAGAGGGCCTCCTCTTGAGATGCGACGGGAACGCCGGGAACTCTTTCCCGACGAAGCAGGGAAAGGATCCCTCATCTCGAGCTACGAGGCGGAAACGGGGCTCCTCTGGATGTGGGCGGGACCCTCGTGATTCCTCTCGAGTGGAGACGGGTATGTCGGGGAACTTCTTGATTTGCAGCAAGGGTGTGAAGAAGCCTTTCGAAGTTCCAGAGGTGAGGTGTTATCCGCCTCGTGACACCTCAGCAGAAATGGGCCTCATCTCACCTGGAGGGGAGAACCTCCTGGATTTTCTCGAGTTGCGGCAGGTCTTCTCGAGTTACGACGGGGACCTCAGGGACCCGCTCTGGTGGCCTCAGGAAAGGCCAGTCCCCATGCGAGTTGCTAGGGGACCTCTCAGGATTCCTCTCCCGTCCATGCCGGGGCCTCAGTCCTTGTGTGGAGTCGGGGCCGGAACCTGAGGATTCCTCTCCAGTGTTGCCATGGATCTTGGGGTGCTTCTGAGTCTCCCCAGGGGAGTCGGGCCTCGTCTCGAGTGGGGGCATGCACGTGCGCTTTCCTCCCGAGCTGCAGCAGCAGTGTCACGCTTCCTTTCACGTGGATCAAGGGATCTGTGGCTTTCCTTCGAGGCTGTCCCTCGAGGCTTTCCCACGAGGCTTTCCCACAGGGCTGTGCCACGTGCCACCTTGGTGGGAGTCGATCCTCGGCGTGAAAGACGAGCCGGTGAAGGGAAAAGAGATTCCTCTGGAATGGACTGAGACATCTGGGGGACTCTTGGAATGGTGGCACGACCCTGGAGTTCCTCTCGCCGTTCCTGTTGAGAGGGCCTCCTCTTGAGATGCGACGGGAACGCCGGGAACTCTTTCCCGACGAAGCAGGGAAAGGATCCCTCATCTCGAGCTACGAGGCGGAAACGGGGCTCCTCTGGATGTGGGCGGGACCCTCGTGATTCCTCTCGAGTGGAGACGGGTATGTCGGGGAACTTCTTGATTTGCAGCAAGGGTGTGAAGGACCCTTTCGAAGTTCCAGAGGTGAGGTGTGATCAGCCTCGAGACGCCTCAGCGGAAATGGGCCTCATCTCGCCTGGAGGGGAGAACCTCCTGGATTTTCTCGAGTTGCGGCAGGTCTTCTCGAGTTACGACGGGGACCTCAGGGACCCGCTCTGGTGGCCTCAGGAAAGGCCAGTCCCCATGCGAGTTGCTAGGGGACCTCTCGGGATTCCTCTCCCATCCATGCCGGGGCCTCAGTCCTTGTGTGGAGTCGGGCCCGGAACCTGAGGATTCCTCTCCAGTGTTGCCATGGATCTTGGGGTGCTTCTGAGTATCCCCAGGGGAGTCAGGCCTCGTCTCGAGTGGGGGCATGCACGTGCGCTTTCTTCCCGAGCTGCAGCAGTAGTGTCACGCTTCCTGTCACGTGGATCAAGGGATCTGAGGCTTTCCCTCGAGCCTTTCCCTCGAGGCTTTCCCACGAGGCTTTCCCACAGGGCTGTGCCACGTGCCACCTTGGTGTGAGTCGATCCTCGGCGTGAAAGACGAGCCGGTGAAGGGAAAAGAGGTTCCTCTTTAATGGACTGAGACATCTGGTGGACTCTTGGAATGGTGGCACGACCCTGGAGTTCCTCTCGCCGTTCCTGTTGAGAGGGCCTCCTCTTGAGATGCGACGGGAACGCCGGGAACTCTTTCCCGACGAAGCAGGGAAAGGATCCCTCATCTCGAGCTACGAGGCGGAAACGGGGCTCCTCTGGATGTGGGCGGGACCCTCGTGATTCCTCTCGAGTGGAGACGGGTATGTCGGGGAACTTCTTGATTTGCACCAAGGTTGTGAAGGAGCCTTTCGAAGTTCCACATGGGAGGTTTGATCAGCCTCGAGACGCCTCAGCGGAAATGGGCCTCATCTCGCCTGGAGGGGAGAACCTCCTGGATTTTCTCGAGTTGCGGCAGGTCTTCTCGAGTTACGACGGGGACCTCAGGGACCCGCTCTGGTGGCCTCAGGAAAGGCCAGTCCCCATGCGAGTTGCTAGGGGACCTCTCGGGATTCCTCTCCCGTCCATGCCGGGGCCTCAGTCCTTGTGTGGAGTCGGGGCCGGAACCTGAGGATTCCTCTCCAGTGTTGCCATGGATCTTGGGGTGCTTCTGAGTCTCCCCAGGGCAGTCAGGCCTCGTCTCGAGTGGGGGCATGCACGTGCGCTTTCCTCCCGAGCTGCAGCAGTAGTGTCACGCTTCCTGTCACGTGGATCAAGGGATCTGTGGCTTTCCCTCGAGGCTGTCCCTCGAGGCTTTCCCACGAGGCTTTCCCACAGGGCTGTGCCACGTGCCACCTTGGTGGGAGTCGATCCTCGGCGTGAAAGACGAGCCGGTGAAGGGAAAAGAGGTTCCTCTGGTATGGACTGAGACATCTGGGGGACTCTTGGAAAGGTGGCACGACACTGGAGTTCCTCTCGCCGTTCCTGTTGAGAGGGCCTCCTCTTGAGATGCGACGGGAACTCCGGGAACTCTTTCCCGACGAAGCAGGGACAGGATCCCTCATCTCGAGCTACGAGGCGAAAACGGTGCTCCTCTGAATGTGGGCGGGACCCTCGTGATTCCTCTCGAGTGGAGACGGGTATGTCGGGGAACTTCTTGATTTGCAGCAAGGGTGTGAAGGAGCCTTTCGAAGTTCCAGAGGTGAGGTGTGATCCGCCTCGTGACACCTCAGCAGAAATGGGCCTCATTTCGCCTGGAGGGGAGAACCTCCTGGATTTTCTCGAGTTGCGGCAGGTCTTCTCGAGTTAAGTCGGGGACCACAGGGACCCGCTCTGGTGGCCTCAGGAAAGGCCAGTCCCCATGCGAGTTGCTAGGGGACCTCTCGGGATTCCTCTCCCGTCCATGCCGGGGCCTCAGTCCTTGTGTGGAGACGGGGCCGGAACCTGAGGATTCCTCTCCAGTGTTGCCATGGATCTTGGGGTGCTTCTGAGTCTCCCCAGGGGAGTCGGGCCTCGTCTCGAGTGGGGGCATGCACGTGCGCTTTCCTCCCGGGCTGTAGCAGCAGTGTCACGCTTCCTTTCACGTGGATCAAGGGATCTGTGGCTTTCCCTCGAGGCTGTCCCTCGAGGCTTTCCCACCAGCTTTCCCACAGGGCTGTGCCACGTGCCACCTTGGTGGGAGTCGATCCTCGGCGTGAAAGACGAGCCGGTGAAGGGAAAAGAGGTTCCTCTGGAATGGACTGAGACATCTGGGGGACTCTTGGAATGGTGGCACGACCCTGGAGTTCCTCTCGCCGTTCCTGTTGAGAGGGCCTCCTCTTGAGATGCGACGGGAACGCCGGGAACTCTTTCCCGACGAAGCAGGGAAAGGATCCCTCATCTCGAGCTACGAGGCGGAAACGGGGCTCCTCTGGATGTGGGCGGGACCCTCGTGATTCCTCTCGAGTGGAGACGGGTATGTCGGGGAACTTCTTGATTTGCAGCAAGGGTGTGAAGGACCCTTTCGAAGTTCCAGAGGTGAGGTGTGATCAGCCTCGAGACGCCTCAGCGGAAATGGGCCTCATCTCGCCTGGAGGGGAGAACCTCCTGGATTTTCTCGAGTTGCGGCAGGTCTTCTCGAGTTACGACGGGGACCTCAGGGACCCGCTCTGGTGGCCTCAGGAAAGGCCAGTCCCCATGCGAGTTGCTAGGGGACCTCTCGGGATTCCTCTCCCGTCCATGCCGGGGCCTCAGTCCTTGTGTGGAGTCGGGGCCGGAACCTGAGGATTCCTCTCCAGTGTTGCCATGGATCTTGGGGTGCTTCTGAGTCTCCCCAGGGCAGTCAGGCCTCGTCTCGAGTGGGGGCATGCACGTGCGCTTTCCTCCCGAGCTGCAGCAGTAGTGTCACGCTTCCTGTCACGTGGATCAAGGGATCTGTGGCTTTCCCTCGAGGCTGTCCCTCGAAGCTTTCCCACGAGGCTTTCCCACAGGGCTGTGCCACGTGCCACCTTGGTGGGAGTCGATCCTCGGCGTGAAAGACGAGCCGGTGAAGGGAAAAGAGGTTCCTCTGGTATGGACTGAGACATCTGGGGGACTCTTGGAAAGGTGGCACGACACTGGAGTTCCTCTCGCCGTTCCTGTTGAGAGGGCCTCCTCTTGAGATGCGACGGGAACTCCGGGAACTCTTTCCCGACGAAGCAGGGACAGGATCCCTCATCTCGAGCTACGAGGCGAAAACGGTGCTCCTCTGAATGTGGGCGGGACCCTCGTGATTCCTCTCGAGTGGAGACGGGTATGTCGGGGAACTTCTTGATTTGCAGCAAGGGTGTGAAGGAGCCTTTCGAAGTTCCAGAGGTGAGGTGTGATCCGCCTCGTGACACCTCAGCAGAAATGGGCCTCATTTCGCCTGGAGGGGAGAACCTCCTGGATTTTCTCGAGTTGCGGCAGGTCTTCTCGAGTTAAGTCGGGGACCACAGGGACCCGCTCTGGTGGCCTCAGGAAAGGCCAGTCCCCATGCGAGTTGCTAGGGGACCTCTCGGGATTCCTCTCCCGTCCATGCCGGGGCCTCAGTCCTTGTGTGGAGACGGGGCCGGAACCTGAGGATTCCTCTCCAGTGTTGCCATGGATCTTGGGGTGCTTCTGAGTCTCCCCAGGGGAGTCGGGCCTCGTCTCGAGTGGGGGCATGCACGTGCGCTTTCCTCCCGGGCTGTAGCAGCAGTGTCACGCTTCCTTTCACGTGGATCAAGGGATCTGTGGCTTTCCCTCGAGGCTGTCCCTCGAGGCTTTCCCACAAGCTTTCCCACAGGGCTGTGCCACGTGCCACCTTGGTGGGAGTCGATCCTCGGCGTGAAAGACGAGCCGGTGAAGGGAAAAGAGGTTCCTCTGGAATGGACTGAGACATCTGGGGGACTCTTGGAATGGTGGCACGACCCTGGAGTTCCTCTCGCCGTTCCTGTTGAGAGGGCCTCCTCTTGAGATGCGACGGGAACGCCGGGAACTCTTTCCCGACGAAGCAGGGAAAGGATCCCTCATCTCGAGCTACGAGGCGGAAACGGGGCTCCTCTGGATGTGGGCGGGACCCTCGTGATTCCTCTCGAGTGGAGACGGGTATGTCGGGGAACTTCTTGATTTGCACCAAGGGTGTGAAGGACCCTTTCGAAGTTCCAGAGGTGAGGTGTGATCAGCCTCGAGACGCCTCAGCGGAAATGGGCCTCATCTCGCCTGGAGGGGAGAACCTCCTGGATTTTCTCGAGTTGCGGCAGGTCTTCTCGAGTTACGACGGGGACCTCAGGGACCCGCTCTGGTGGCCTCAGGAAAGGCCAGTCCCCATTCGAGTTGCTAGGGGACCTCTCGGGATTCCTCTCCCGTCCATGCCGGGGCCTCAGTCCTTGTGTGGAGTCGGGGCCGGAACCTGAGGATTCCTCTCCAGTGTTGCCATGGATCTTGGGGTGCTTCTGAGTCTCCCCAGGGCAGTCAGGCCTCGTCTCGAGTGGGGGCATGCACGTGCGCTTTCCTCCCGAGCTGCAGCAGTAGTGTCACGCTTCCTGTCACGTGGATCAAGGGATCTGTGGCTTTCCCTCGAGGCTGTCCCTCGAGGCTTTCCCACGAGGCTTTCCCACAGGGCTGTGCCACGTGCCACCTTGGTGGGAGTCGATCCTCGGCGTGAAAGACGAGCCGGTGAAGGGAAAAGAGGTTCCTCTGGTATGGACTGAGACATCTGGGGGACTCTTGGAAAGGTGGCACGACACTGGAGTTCCTCTCGCCGTTCCTGTTGAGAGGGCCTCCTCTTGAGATGCGACGGGAACTCCGGGAACTCTTTCCCGACGAAGCAGGGACAGGATCCCTCATCTCGAGCTACGAGGCGAAAACGGTGCTCCTCTGAATGTGGGCGGGACCCTCGTGATTCCTCTCGAGTGGAGACGGGTATGTCGGGGAACTTCTTGATTTGCAGCAAGGGTGTGAAGGAGCCTTTCGAAGTTCCAGAGGTGAGGTGTGATCCGCCTCGTGACACCTCAGCAGAAATGGGCCTCATTTCGCCTGGAGGGGAGAACCTCCTGGATTTTCTCGAGTTGCGGCAGGTCTTCTCGAGTTAAGTCGGGGACCACAGGGACCCGCTCTGGTGGCCTCAGGAAAGGCCAGTCCCCATGCGAGTTGCTAGGGGACCTCTCGGGATTCCTCTCCCGTCCATGCCGGGGCCTCAGTCCTTGTGTGGAGACGGGGCCGGAACCTGAGGATTCCTCTCCAGTGTTGCCATGGATCTTGGGGTGCTTCTGAGTCTCCCCAGGGGAGTCGGGCCTCGTCTCGAGTGGGGGCATGCACGTGCGCTTTCCTCCCGGGCTGTAGCAGCAGTGTCACGCTTCCTTTCACGTGGATCAAGGGATCTGTGGCTTTCCCTCGAGGCTGTCCCTCGAGGCTTTCCCACGAGGCTTTCCAACAGGGCTGTGCCACGTGCCACCTTGGTGTGAGTCGATCCTCGGCGTGAAAGGCGAGCCGGTGAAGGGAAAAGAGGTTCCTCTGGAATGGACTGAGTCATCTGGGGGACTCTTGGAATGGTGGCACGACCCTGGAGTTCCTCTCGCCGTTCCTGTTGAGAGGGCCTCCTCTTGAGATGCGACGGGAACGCCGGGAACTCTTTCCCGACCAAGCAGGGAAAGGATCCCTCATCTCGAGCTACGAGGTGGAAACGGTGCTACTCTGGATGTGGGCGGGACCCTCGTGATTCCTCTCGAGTGGAGACGGGTATGTCGGGGAACTTCTTGATTTGCACCAAGGGTGTGAAGGACCCTTTCGAAGTTCCAGAGGGGAGGTGTGATCAGCCTTGAGACGCCTCAGCGGAAATGGGCCTCATCTCGCCTGGAGGGGAGAACCTCCTGGATTTTCTCGAGTTGCGGCAGGTCTTCTCGAGTTACGACGGGGACCTCAGGGACCCGCTCTGGTGGCCTCAGGAAAGGCCAGTCCCCATGCAAGTTGCTAGGGGGCCTCTCTGGACTCCTCTCCTGTCCATGCCGAGGCCTCAGTCCTTGTGTGGAGTCGGGGCCGGAACCTGAGGATTCCTCTCCAGTGTTGTGATGGATCTTGGGGTGCTTCTGAGTCTCCCCAGGGGAGTCAGGCCTCGTCTTGAGTGGGGGCATGCACGTGCGCTTTCCTCCCGAGCTGCAGCAGTAGTGTCACGCTTCCTGTCACGTGGTTCAAGGGATCTGTGGCTTTCCCTCGAGGCTGTCCCTCGAGGCTTTCCCACAAGCTTTCCCACAGGGCTGTGCCACGTGCCACCTTGGTGGGAGTCGATCCTCGGCGTGAAAGACGAGCCGGTGAAGGGAAAAGAGATTCCTCTGGAATGGACTGAGACATCTGGGGGACTCTTGGAATGGTGGCACGACCCTGGAGTTCCTCTCGCCGTTCCTGTTGAGAGGGCCTCCTCTTGAGATGCGACGGGAACGCCGGGAACTCTTTCCCGACGAAGCAGGGAAAGGATCCCTCATCTCGAGCTACGAGGCGGAAACGGGGCTCCTCTGGATGTGGGCGGGACCCTCGTGATTCCTCTCGAGTGGAGACGGGTATGTCGGGGAACTTCTTGATTTGCAGCAAGGGTGTGAAGGACCCTTTCGAAGTTCCAGAGGTGAGGTGTGATCAGCCTCGAGACGCCTCAGCGGAAATGGGCCTCATCTCGCCTGGAGGGGAGAACCTCCTGGATTTTCTCGAGTTGCGGCAGGTCTTCTCGAGTTACGACGGGGACCTCAGTGACCCGCTCTGGTGGCCTCAGGAAAGGCCAGTCCCCATGCGAGTTGCTAGGGGACCTCTCGGGATTCCTCTCCCATCCATGCCGGGGCCTCAGTCCTTGTGTGGAGTCGGGCCCGGAACCTGAGGATTCCTCTCCAGTGTTGCCATGGATCTTGGGGTGCTTCTGAGTATCCCCAGGGGAGTCAGGCCTCGTCTCGAGTGGGGGCATGCACGTGCGCTTTCTTCCCGAGCTGCAGCAGTAGTGTCACGCTTCCTGTCACGTGGATCAAGGGATCTGTGGCGTTCCCTCGAGTCTTTCCCTCTAAGTTTTCCCTTGAGGCTTTCCCACATGGCTGTGCCATGTGCCACCTTGGTGTAAGTCGATCCTCCGCGTGAAAGAAGAGCTGGTGAAGGGAAAAGAGGTTCCTATGGAATGGACTGAGACATCTGGGGACTCTTGCAATGGTGGCACGACCCTGGAGTTCCTCTCGCCGTTCCTGTTGAGAGGGCCTCCTCTTGAGATGCGACGGGAACGCCGGGAACTCTTTCCCGACGAAGCAGGGAAAGGATCCCTGATCTCGAGCTACGAGGCGGAAACGGGGCTCCTCTGGATGTGGGCGGGACCCTCGTGATTCCTCTCGAGTGGAGACGGGTATGTCGGGGAACTTCTTGATTTGCACCAAGGGTGTGAAGGACCCTTTCGAAGTTCCAGAGGGGAGGTGTGATCAGCCTCGAGACGCCTCAGCGGAAATGGGCCTCATCTCGCCTGGAGGGGAGAACCTCCTGGATTTTCTCGAGTTGCGGCAGGTCTTCTCGAGTTACGACGGGGACCTCAGGGACCCGCTCTGGTGGCCTCAGGAAAGGCCAGTCCCCATGCGAGTTGCTAGGGGACCTCTCGGGATTCCTCTCCCGTCCATGCCGGGGCCTCAGTCCTTGTGTGGAGTCGGGGCCAGAACCTGAGGATTCCTCTCCAGTGTTGCCATGGATCTTGGGGTGCCTCTGAGTCTCCCCAGGGGAGTCAGGCCTCGTCTCGAGTGGGGGCATGCACGTGCGCTTTGCTCCCGAGCTGCAGCAGTAGTGTCACGCTTTCTGTCACGTGGATCAAGGGATCTGTGGCTTTCCCTCGAGGCTGTACCTCGAGGCTTTCCCACGAGGCTTTCCCACAGGGCTGTGCCACGTACCACCTTGGTGTGAGTCGATCCTCGGCGTGAAAGACGTGCCGGTGAAGGGAAAACAGGTTCCTCTGGAATGGACTTAGACATCTGGGGGACTCTTGGAATGGTGGCACGACCCTGGAGTTCCTCTCGCCGTTCCTGTTGAGAGGGCCTCCTCTTGAGATGCGACGGGAACGCCGGGAACTCTTTCCCGACGAAGAAGGGAAAGGATCCCTCATCTCGAACTACGAGGCGGAAACGGGGCTCCTCTGGATGTGGGCGGGTCCCTCGTGATTCCTCTCGTGTGGAGACGGCTATGTCGGGGAACTTCTTGATTTGCAGCAAGGGTGTTAAGGAGCCTTTCGAAGTTCCAGAGGTGAGATGTGATCAGCCTCTAGACGCCTCAGCAGAAATGGGCCTCATCTCGCCTGGAGGGGAGAACCTCCTGGATTTTCTCGAGTTGCGGCAGGTCTTCTCGAGTTACGAAGGGGACCTCAGGGACCCGCTGTGGTGGCCTCAGGAAAGGCCAGTCCCCATGCGACTTGCTAGGGGGCCTCTCGGGTTTCCTCTCCCGTCCATGCCGGGGCCTCAGTCCTTGTGTGGAGTCGGGGCCGGAACCTGAGGGTTCCTCTCCAGTGTTGCCATGGATCTTGGGGTGCTTCTGAGTCTCCCCAGGGGTGTCAGGCCTCGTCTCGAGTGGGGGCATACACGTGCGCTTTCCTCCCGAGCTGCAGCATTAGTGTCACGCTTCCTGTCACGTGGATCAAGGGATCTGTGGCTTTCCCTCGAGGCTGTCCCTCGAGGCTTTCCCACGAGGCTTTCCCACAGGGCTGTGCCACGTGCCACCTTGGTGTGAGTCGATCCTCGGCGTGAAAGACGAGCCGGTGAAGGGAAAAGAGGTTCCTCTGGAATGGACTGAGACATCTGGGGGACTCTTGGAAAGGTGGCATGACCCTGGAGTTCCTCTCACCGTTCCTGTTGAGAGGGCCTGCACCTGAGATGCGACGGGAACGCCGGGAACTCTTTCCCGACGAAGCAGGGAAAGGATCCCTCATCTCGAGCTATGTGGCCGAAACGGGGCACCTCTGAATGAGGGCGGGACCCTCGTGATTCCTCTCGAGTGGAGACGGGTATGTCGGGGAACTTCTTGATTTGCAGCAAGGGTGTGAAGAAGCCTTTCGAAGTTCCAGAGGTGAGGTGTTATCCGCCTCGTGACACCTCAGCAGAAATGGGCCTCATCTCACCTGGAGGGGAGAACCTCCTGGATTTTCTCGAGTTGCGGCAGGTCTTCTCGAGTTACGACGGGGACCTCAGGGACCCGCTCTGGTGGCCTCAGGAAAGGCCAGTCCCCATGCGAGTTGCTAGGGGACCTCTCAGGATTCCTCTCCCGTCCATGCCGGGGCCTCAGTCCTTGTGTGGAGTCGGGGCCGGAACCTGAGGATTCCTCTCCAGTGTTGCCATGGATCTTGGGGTGCTTCTGAGTCTCCCCAGGGGAGTCGGGCCTCGTCTCGAGTGGGGGCATGCACGTGCGCTTTCCTCCCGAGCTGCAGCAGCAGTGTCACGCTTCCTTTCACGTGGATCAAGGGATCTGTGGCTTTCCTTCGAGGCTGTCCCTCGAGGCTTTCCCACGAGGCTTTCCCACAGGGCTGTGCCACGTGCCACCTTGGTGGGAGTCGATCCTCGGCGTGAAAGACGAGCCGGTGAAGGGAAAAGAGATTCCTCTGGAATGGACTGAGACATCTGGGGGACTCTTGGAATGGTGGCACGACCCTGGGGTTCCTCTCGCCGTTCCTGTTGAGAGGGCCTCCTCTTGAGATGCGACGGGAACGCCGGGAACTCTTTCCCGACGAAGCAGGGAAAGGATCCCTCATCTCGAGCTACGAGGCGGAAACGGGGCTCCTCTGGATGTGGGCGGGACCCTCGTGATTCCTCTCGAGTGGAGACGGGTATGTCGGGGAACTTCTTGATTTGCAGCAAGGGTGTGAAGGACCCTTTCGAAGTTCCAGAGGTGAGGTGTGATCAGCCTCGAGACGCCTCAGCGGAAATGGGCCTCATCTCGCCTGGAGGGGAGAACCTCCTGGATTTTCTCGAGTTGCGGCAGGTCTTCTCGAGTTACGACGGGGACCTCAGGGACCCGCTCTGGTGGCCTCAGGAAAGGCCAGTCCCCATGCGAGTTGCTAGGGGACCTCTCGGGATTCCTCTCCCATCCATGCCGGGGCCTCAGTCCTTGTGTGGAGTCGGGCCCGGAACCTGAGGATTCCTCTCCAGTGTTGCCATGGATCTTGGGGTGCTTCTGAGTATCCCCAGGGGAGTCAGGCCTCGTCTCGAGTGGGGGCATGCACGTGCGCTTTCCTCCCGAGCTGCAGCAGTAGTGTCACGCTTCCTGTCACGTGGATCAAGGGATCTGAGGCTTTCCCTCGAGCCTTTCCCTCGAGGCTTTCCCACGAGGCTTTCCCACAGGGCTGTGCCACGTGCCACCTTGGTGTGAGTCGATCCTCGGCGTGAAAGACGAGCCGGTGAAGGGAAAAGAGGTTCCTCTTTAATGGACTGAGACATCTGGTGGACTCTTGGAATGGTGGCACGACCCTGGAGTTCCTCTCGCCGTTCCTGTTGAGAGGGCCTCCTCTTGAGATGCGACGGGAACGCCGGGAACTCTTTCCCGACGAAGCAGGGAAAGGATCCCTCATCTCGAGCTACGAGGCGGAAACGGGGCTCCTCTGGATGTGGGCGGGACCCTCGTGATTCCTCTCGAGTGGAGACGGGTATGTCGGGGAACTTCTTGATTTGCACCAAGGTTGTGAAGGAGCCTTTCGAAGTTCCACAGGGGAGGTTTGATCAGCCTCGAGACGCCTCAGCGGAAATGGGCCTCATCTCGCCTGGAGGGGAGAACCTCCTGGATTTTCTCGAGTTGCGGCAGGTCTTCTCGAGTTACGACGGGGACCTCAGGGACCCGCTCTGGTGGCCTCAGGAAAGGCCAGTCCCCATGCGAGTTGCTAGGGGACCTCTCGGGATTCCTCTCCCGTCCATGCCGGGGCCTCAGTCCTTGTGTGGAGTCGGGGCCGGAACCTGAGGATTCCTCTCCAGTGTTGCCATGGATCTTGGGGTGCTTCTGAGTCTCCCCAGGGCAGTCAGGCCTCGTCTCGAGTGGGGGCATGCACGTGCGCTTTCCTCCCGAGCTGCAGCAGTAGTGTCACGCTTCCTGTCACGTGGATCAAGGGATCTGTGGCTTTCCCTCGAGGCTGTCCCTCGAGGCTTTCCCACGAGGCTTTCCCACAGGGCTGTGCCACGTGCCACCTTGGTGGGAGTCGATCCTCGGCGTGAAAGACGAGCCGGTGAAGGGAAAAGAGGTTCCTCTGGTATGGACTGAGACATCTGGGGGACTCTTGGAAAGGTGGCACGACACTGGAGTTCCTCTCGCCGTTCCTGTTGAGAGGGCCTCCTCTTGAGATGCGACGGGAACTCCGGGAACTCTTTCCCGACGAAGCAGGGACAGGATCCCTCATCTCGAGCTACGAGGCGAAAACGGTGCTCCTCTGAATGTGGGCGGGACCCTCGTGATTCCTCTCGAGTGGAGACGGGTATGTCGGGGAACTTCTTGATTTGCAGCAAGGGTGTGAAGGAGCCTTTCGAAGTTCCAGAGGTGAGGTGTGATCCGCCTCGTGACACCTCAGCAGAAATGGGCCTCATTTCGCCTGGAGGGGAGAACCTCCTGGATTTTCTCGAGTTGCGGCAGGTCTTCTCGAGTTAAGTCGGGGACCACAGGGACCCGCTCTGGTGGCCTCAGGAAAGGCCAGTCCCCATGCGAGTTGCTAGGGGACCTCTCGGGATTCCTCTCCCGTCCATGCCGGGGCCTCAGTCCTTGTGTGGAGACGGGGCCGGAACCTAAGGATTCCTCTCCAGTGTTGCCATGGATCTTGGGGTGCTTCTGAGTCTCCCCAGGGGAGTCGGGCCTCGTCTCGAGTGGGGGCATGCACGTGCGCTTTCCTCCCGGGCTGTAGCAGCAGTGTCACGCTTCCTTTCACGTGGATCAAGGGATCTGTGGCTTTCCCTCGAGGCTGTCCCTCGAGGCTTTCCCACGAGGCTTTCCAACAGGGCTGTGCCACGTGCCACCTTGGTGTGAGTCGATCCTCGGCGTGAAAGACGAGCCGGTGAAGGGAAAAGAGGTTCCTCTGGAATGGACTGAGACATCTGGGGGACTCTTGGAATGGTGGCACGACCCTGGAGTTCCTCTCGCCGTTCCTGTTGAGAGGGCCTCCTCTTGAGATGCGACGGGAACGCCGGGAACTCTTTCCCGACGAAGCAGGGAAAGGATCCCTCATCTCGAGCTACGAGGCGGAAACGGGGCTCCTCTGGATGTGGGCGGGACCCTCGTGATTCCTCTCGAGTGGAGACGGGTATGTCGGGGAACTTCTTGATTTGCAGCAAGGGTGTGAAGGACCCTTTCGAAGTTCCAGAGGTGAGGTGTGATCAGCCTCGAGACGCCTCAGCGGAAATGGGCCTCATCTCGCCTGGAGGGGAGAACCTCCTGGATTTTCTCGAGTTGCGGCAGGTCTTCTCGAGTTACGACGGGGACCTCAGGGACCCGCTCTGGTGGCCTCAGGAAAGGCCAGTCCCCATGCGAGTTGCTAGGGGACCTCTCGGGATTCCTCTCCCATCCATGCCGGGGCCTCAGTCCTTGTGTGGAGTCGGGCCCGGAACCTGAGGATTCCTCTCCAGTGTTGCCATGGATCTTGGGGTGCTTCTGAGTATCCCCAGGGGAGTCAGGCCTCGTCTCGAGTGGGGGCATGCACGTGCGCTTTCCTCCCGAGCTGCAGCAGTAGTGTCACGCTTCCTGTCACGTGGATCAAGGGATCTGAGGCTTTCCCTCGAGCCTTTCCCTCGAGGCTTTCCCACGAGGCTTTCCCACAGGGCTGTGCCACGTGCCACCTTGGTGTGAGTCGATCCTCGGCGTGAAAGACGAGCCGGTGAAGGGAAAAGAGGTTCCTCTTTAATGGACTGAGACATCTGGTGGACTCTTGGAATGGTGGCACGACCCTGGAGTTCCTCTCGCCGTTCCTGTTGAGAGGGCCTCCTCTTGAGATGCGACGGGAACGCCGGGAACTCTTTCCCGACGAAGCAGGGAAAGGATCCCTCATCTCGAGCTACGAGGCGGAAACGGGGCTCCTCTGGATGTGGGCGGGACCCTCGTGATTCCTCTCGAGTGGAGACGGGTATGTCGGGGAACTTCTTGATTTGCACCAAGGTTGTGAAGGAGCCTTTCGAAGTTCCACAGGGGAGGTTTGATCAGCCTCGAGACGCCTCAGCGGAAATGGGCCTCATCTCGCCTGGAGGGGAGAACCTCCTGGATTTTCTCGAGTTGCGGCAGGTCTTCTCGAGTTACGACGGGGACCTCAGGGACCCGCTCTGGTGGCCTCAGGAAAGGCCAGTCCCCATGCGAGTTGCTAGGGGACCTCTCGGGATTCCTCTCCCGTCCATGCCGGGGCCTCAGTCCTTGTGTGGAGTCGGGGCCGGAACCTGAGGATTCCTCTCCAGTGTTGCCATGGATCTTGGGGTGCTTCTGAGTCTCCCCAGGGCAGTCAGGCCTCGTCTCGAGTGGGGGCATGCACGTGCGCTTTCCTCCCGAGCTGCAGCAGTAGTGTCACGCTTCCTGTCACGTGGATCAAGGGATCTGTGGCTTTCCCTCGAGGCTGTCCCTCGAGGCTTTCCCACGAGGCTTTCCCACAGGGCTGTGCCACGTGCCACCTTGGTGGGAGTCGATCCTCGGCGTGAAAGACGAGCCGGTGAAGGGAAAAGAGGTTCCTCTGGTATGGACTGAGACATCTGGGGGACTCTTGGAAAGGTGGCACGACACTGGAGTTCCTCTCGCCGTTCCTGTTGAGAGGGCCTCCTCTTGAGATGCGACGGGAACTCCGGGAACTCTTTCCCGACGAAGCAGGGACAGGATCCCTCATCTCGAGCTACGAGGCGAAAACGGTGCTCCTCTGAATGTGGGCGGGACCCTCGTGATTCCTCTCGAGTGGAGACGGGTATGTCGGGGAACTTCTTGATTTGCAGCAAGGGTGTGAAGGAGCCTTTCGAAGTTCCAGAGGTGAGGTGTGATCCGCCTCGTGACACCTCAGCAGAAATGGGCCTCATTTCGCCTGGAGGGGAGAACCTCCTGGATTTTCTCGAGTTGCGGCAGGTCTTCTCGAGTTAAGTCGGGGACCACAGGGACCCGCTCTGGTGGCCTCAGGAAAGGCCAGTCCCCATGCGAGTTGCTAGGGGACCTCTCGGGATTCCTCTCCCGTCCATGCCGGGGCCTCAGTCCTTGTGTGGAGACGGGGCGGAACCTGAGGATTCCTCTCCAGTGTTGCCATGGATCTTGGGGTGCTTCTGAGTCTCCCCAGGGGAGTCGGGCCTCGTCTCGAGTGGGGGCATGCACGTGCGCTTTCCTCCCGGGCTGTAGCAGCAGTGTCACGCTTCCTTTCACGTGGATCAAGGGATCTGTGGCTTTCCCTCGAGGCTGTCCCTCGAGGCTTTCCCACGAGGCTTTCCAACAGGGCTGTGCCACGTGCCACCTTGGTGTGAGTCGATCCTTGGCGTGAAAGACGAGCCGGTGAAGGGAAAAGAGGTTCCTCTGGAATGGACTGAGACATCTGGGGGACTCTTGGAATGGTGGCACGACCCTGGAGTTCCTCTCGCCGTTCCTGTTGAGAGGGCCTCCTCTTGAGATGCGACGGGAACGCCGGGAACTCTTTCCCGACCAAGCAGGGAAAGGATCCCTCATCTCGAGCTACGAGGTGGAAACGGTGCTCCTCTGGATGTGGGCGGGACCCTCGTGATTCCTCTCGAGTGGAGACGGGTATGTCGGGGAACTTCTTGATTTGCACCAAGGGTGTGAAGGACCCTTTCGAAGTTCCAGAGGGGAGGTGTGATCAGCCTTGAGACGCCTCAGCGGAAATGGGCCTCATCTCGCCTGGAGGGGAGAACCTCCTGGATTTTCTCGAGTTGCGGCAGGTCTTCTCGAGTTACGACGGGGACCTCAGGGACCCGCTCTGGTGGCCTCAGGAAAGGCCAGTCCCCATGCAAGTTGCTAGGGGGCCTCTCTGGACTCCTCACCTGTCCATGCCGAGGCCTCAGTCCTTGTGTGGAGTCGGGGCCGGAACCTGAGGATTCCTCTCCAGTGTTGCGATGGATCTTGGGGTGCTTCTGAGTCTCCCCAGGGGAGTCAGGCCTCGTCTTGAGTGGGGGCATGCACGTGCGCTTTCCTCCCGAGCTGCAGCAGTAGTGTCACGCTTCCTGTCACGTGGTTCAAGGGATCTGTGGCTTTCCCTCGAGGCTGTCCCTCGAGGCTTTCCCACAAGCTTTCCCACAGGGCTGTGCCACGTGCCACCTTGGTGGGAGTCGATCCTCGGCGTGAAAGACGAGCCGGTGAAGGGAAAAGAGATTCCTCTGGAATGGACTGAGACATCTGGGGGACTCTTGGAATGGTGGCACGACCCTGGAGTTCCTCTCGCCGTTCCTGTTGAGAGGGCCTCCTCTTGAGATGCGACGGGAACGCCGGGAACTCTTTCCCGACGAAGCAGGGAAAGGATCCCTCATCTCGAGCTACGAGGCGGAAACGGGGCTCCTCTGGATGTGGGCGGGACCCTCGTGATTCCTCTCGAGTGGAGACGGGTATGTCGGGGAACTTCTTGATTTGCAGCAAGGGTGTGAAGGACCCTTTCGAAGTTCCAGAGGTGAGGTGTGATCAGCCTCGAGACGCCTCAGCGGAAATGGGCCTCATCTCGCCTGGAGGGGAGAACCTCCTGGATTTTCTCGAGTTGCGGCAGGTCTTCTCGAGTTACGACGGGGACCTCAGGGACCCGCTCTGGTGGCCTCAGGAAAGGCCAGTCCCCATGCGAGTTGCTAGGGGACCTCTCGGGATTCCTCTCCCGTCCATGCCGGGGCCTCAGTCCTTGTGTGGAGTCGGGGCCGGAACCTGAGGATTCCTCTCCAGTGTTGCCATGATCTTGGGGTGCTTCTGAGTCTCCCCAGGGGAGTCGGGCCTCGTCTCGAGTGGGGGCATGCACGTGCGCTTTCCTCCCGAGCTGCAGCAGTAGTGTCAACGCTTCCTGTCACGTGGATCAAGGGATCTGTGGCTTTCCCTCGAGGCTGTCCCTCGAAGCTTTCCCACGAGGCTTTCCCACAGGGCTGTGCCACGTGCCACCTTGGTGGGAGTCGATCCTCGGCGTGAAAGACGAGCCGGTGAAGGGAAAAGAGGTTCCTCTGGTATGGACTGAGACATCTGGGGGACTCTTGGAAAGGTGGCACGACACTGGAGTTCCTCTCGCCGTTCCTGTTGAGAGGGCCTCCTCTTGAGATGCGACGGGAACTCCGGGAACTCTTTCCCGACGAAGCAGGGACAGGATCCCTCATCTCGAGCTACGAGGCGAAAACGGTGCTCCTCTGAATGTGGGCGGGACCCTCGTGATTCCTCTCGAGTGGAGACGGGTATGTCGGGGAACTTCTTGATTTGCAGCAAGGGTGTGAAGGAGCCTTTCGAAGTTCCAGAGGTGAGGTGTGATCCGCCTCGTGACACCTCAGCAGAAATGGGCCTCATTTCGCCTGGAGGGGAGAACCTCCTGGATTTTCTCGAGTTGAGGCAGGTCTTCTCGAGTTAAGTCGGGGACCACAGGGACCCGCTCTGTGGCCTCAGGAAAGGCCAGTCCCCATGCGAGTTGCTAGGGGACCTCTCGGGATTCCTCTCCCGTCCATGCCGGGGCCTCAGTCCTTGTGTGGAGACGGGGCCGGAACCTGAGGATTCCTCTCCAGTGTTGCCATGGATCTTGGGGTGCTTCTGAGTCTCCCCAGGGGAGTCGGGCCTCGTCTCGAGTGGGGGCATGCACGTGCGCTTTCCTCCCGGGCTGTAGCAGCAGTGTCACGCTTCCTTTCACGTGGATCAAGGGATCTGTGGCTTTCCCTCGAGGCTGTCCCTCGAGGCTTTCCCACAAGCTTTCCCACAGGGCTGTGCCACGTGCCACCTTGGTGGGAGTCGATCCTCGGCGTGAAAGACGAGCCGGTGAAGGGAAAAGAGGTTCCTCTGGAATGGACTGAGACATCTGGGGGACTCTTGGAATGGTGGCACGACCCTGGAGTTCCTCTCGCCGTTCCTGTTGAGAGGGCCTCCTCTTGAGATGCGACGGGAACGCCGGGAACTCTTTCCCGACCAAGCAGGGAAAGGATCCCTCATCTCGAGCTACGAGGCGGAAACGGGGCTCCTCTGGATGTGGGCGGGACCCTCGTGATTCCTCTCGAGTGGAGACGGGTATGTCGGGGAACTTCTTGATTTGCAGCAAGGGTGTGAAGGACCCTTTCGAAGTTCCAGAGGTGAGGTGTGATCAGCCTCGAGACGCCTCAGCGGAAATGGGCCTCATCTCGCCTGGAGGGGAGAACCTCCTGGATTTTCTCGAGTTGCGGCAGGTCTTCTCGAGTTACGACGGGGACCTCAGGGACCCGCTCTGGTGGCCTCAGGAAAGGCCAGTCCCCATGCGAGTTGCTAGGGGACCTCTCGGGATTCCTCTCCCGTCCATGCCGGGGCCTCAGTCCTTGTGTGGAGTCGGGGCCGGAACCTGAGGATTCCTCTCCAGTGTTGCCATGGATCTTGGGGTGCTTCTGAGTCTCCCCAGGGCAGTCAGGCCTCGTCTCGAGTGGGGGCATGCACGTGCGCTTTCCTCCCGAGCTGCAGCAGTAGTGTCACGCTTCCTGTCACGTGGATCAAGGGATCTGTGGCTTTCCCTCGAGGCTGTCCCTCGAAGCTTTCCCACGAGGCTTTCCCACAGGGCTGTGCCACGTGCCACCTTGGTGGGAGTCGATCCTCGGCGTGAAAGACGAGCCGGTGAAGGGAAAAGAGGTTCCTCTGGTATGGACTGAGACATCTGGGGGACTCTTGGAAAGGTGGCACGACACTGGAGTTCCTCTCGCCGTTCCTGTTGAGAGGGCCTCCTCTTGAGATGCGACGGGAACTCCGGGAACTCTTTCCCGACGAAGCAGGGACAGGATCCCTCATCTCGAGCTACGAGGCGAAAACGGTGCTCCTCTGAATGTGGGCGGGACCCTCGTGATTCCTCTCGAGTGGAGACGGGTATGTCGGGGAACTTCTTGATTTGCAGCAAGGGTGTGAAGGAGCCTTTCGAAGTTCCAGAGGTGAGGTGTGATCCGCCTCGTGACACCTCAGCAGAAATGGGCCTCATTTCGCCTGGAGGGGAGAACCTCCTGGATTTTCTCGAGTTGCGGCAGGTCTTCTCGAGTTAAGTCGGGGACCACAGGGACCCGCTCTGGTGGCCTCAGGAAAGGCCAGTCCCCATGCGAGTTGCTAGGGGACCTCTCGGGATTCCTCTCCCGTCCATGCCGGGGCCTCAGTCCTTGTGTGGAGACGGGGCCGGAACCTGAGGATTCCTCTCCAGTGTTGCCATGGATCTTGGGGTGCTTCTGAGTCTCCCCAGGGGAGTCGGGCCTCGTCTCGAGTGGGGGCATGCACGTGCGCTTTCCTCCCGGGCTGTAGCAGCAGTGTCACGCTTCCTTTCACGTGGATCAAGGGATCTGTGGCTTTCCCTCGAGGCTGTCCCTCGAGGCTTTCCCACAAGCTTTCCCACAGGGCTGTGCCACGTGCCACCTTGGTGGGAGTCGATCCTCGGCGTGAAAGACGAGCCGGTGAAGGGAAAAGAGGTTCCTCTGGAATGGACTGAGACATCTGGGGGACTCTTGGAATGGTGGCACGACCCTGGAGTTCCTCTCGCCGTTCCTGTTGAGAGTGCCTCCTCTTGAGATGCGACGGGAACGCCGGGAACTCTTTCCCGACGAAGCAGGGAAAGGATCCCTCATCTCGAGCTACGAGGCGGAAACGGGGCTCCTCTGGATGTGGGCGGGACCCTCGTGATTCCTCTCGAGTGGAGACGGGTATGTCGGGGAACTTCTTGATTTGCAGCAAGGGTGTGAAGGACCCTTTCGAAGTTCCAGAGGTGAGGTGTGATCAGCCTCGAGACGCCTCAGCGGAAATGGGCCTCATCTCGCCTGGAGGGGAGAACCTCCTGGATTTTCTCGAGTTGCGGCAGGTCTTCTCGAGTTACGACGGGGACCTCAGGGACCCGCTCTGGTGGCCTCAGGAAAGGCCAGTCCCCATGCGAGTTGCTAGGGGACCTCTCGGGATTCCTCTCCCGTCCATGCCGGGGCCTCAGTCCTTGTGTGCAGTCGGGGCCGGAACCTGAGGATTCCTCTCCAGTGTTGCCATGGATCTTGGGGTGCTTCTGAGTCTCCCCAGGGCAGTCAGGCCTCGTCTCGAGTGGGGGCATGCACGTGCGCTTTCCTCCCGAGCTGCAGCAGTAGTGTCACGCTTCCTGTCACGTGGATCAAGGGATCTGTGGCTTTCCCTCGAGGCTGTCCCTCGAGGCTTTCCCACGAGGCTTTCCCACAGGGCTGTGCCACGTGCCACCTTGGTGTGAGTCGATCCTCGGCGTGAAAGACGAGCCGGTGAAGGGAAAAGAGGTTCCTCTGGTATGGACTGAGACATCTGGGGGACTCTTGGAATGGTGGCACGACCCTGGAGTTCCTCTCGCCGTTCCTGTTGAGAGGGCCTCCTCTTGAGATGCGACGGGAACGCCGGGAACTCTTTCCCGACCAAGCAGGGAAAGGATCCCTCATCTCGAGCTACGAGGTGGAAACGGTGCTACTCTGGATGTGGGCGGGACCCTCGTGATTCCTCTCGAGTGGAGACGGGTATGTCGGGGAACTTCTTGATTTGCACCAAGGGTGTGAAGGACCCTTTCGAAGTTCCAGAGGGGAGGTGTGATCAGCCTTGAGACGCCTCAGCGGAAATGGGCCTCATCTCGCCTGGAGGGGAGAACCTCCTGGATTTTCTCGAGTTGCGGCAGGTCTTCTCGAGTTACGACGGGGACCTCAGGGACCCGCTCTGGTGGCCTCAGGAAAGGCCAGTCCCCATGCAAGTTGCTAGGGGGCCTCTCTGGACTCCTCTCCTGTCCATGCCGAGGCCTCAGTCCTTGTGTGGAGTCGGGGCCGGAACCTGAGGATTCCTCTCCAGTGTTGCGATGGATCTTGGGGTGCTTCTGAGTCTCCCCAGGGGAGTCAGGCCTCGTCTTGAGTGGGGGCATGCACGTGCGCTTTCCTCCCGAGCTGCAGCAGTAGTGTCACGCTTCCTGTCACGTGGTTCAAGGGATCTGTGGCTTTCCCTCGAGGCTGTCCCTCGAGGCTTTCCCACAAGCTTTCCCAGAGGGCTGTGCCACGTGCCACCTTGGTGGGAGTCGATCCTCGGCGTGAAAGACGAGCCGGTGAAGGGAAAAGAGATTCCTCTGGAATGGACTGAGACATCTGGGGGACTCTTGGAATGGTGGCACGACCCTGGAGTTCCTCTCGCCGTTCCTGTTGAGAGGGCCTCCTCTTGAGATGCGACGGGAACGCCGGGAACTCTTTCCCGACGAAGCAGGGAAAGGATCCCTCATCTCGAGCTACGAGGCGGAAACGGGGCTCCTCTGGATGTGGGCGGGACCCTCGTGATTCCTCTCGAGTGGAGACGGGTATGTCGGGGAAATTCTTGATTTGCAGCAAGGGTGTGAAGGACCCTTTCGAAGTTCCAGAGGTGAGGTGTGATCAGCCTCGAGACGCCTCAGCGGAAATGGGCCTCATCTCGCCTGGAGGGGAGAACCTCCTGGATTTTCTCGAGTTGCGGCAGGTCTTCTCGAGTTACGACGGGGACCTCAGTGACCCGCTCTGGTGGCCTCAGGAAAGGCCAGTCCCCATGCGAGTTGCTAGGGGACCTCTCGGGATTCCTCTCCCATCCATGCCGGGGCCTCAGTCCTTGTGTGGAGTCGGGCCCGGAACCTGAGGATTCCTCTCCAGTGTTGCCATGGATCTTGGGGTGCTTCTGAGTATCCCCAGGGGAGTCAGGCCTCGTCTCGAGTGGGGGCATGCACGTGCGCTTTCTTCCCGAGCTGCAGCAGTAGTGTCACGCTTCCTGTCACGTGGATCAAGGGATCTGTGGCGTTCCCTCGAGTCTTTCCCTCTAAGTTTTCCCTTGAGGCTTTCCCACATGGCTGTGCCATGTGCCACCTTGGTGTAAGTCGATCCTCCGCGTGAAAGAAGAGCTGGTGAAGGGAAAAGAGGTTCCTATGGAATGGACTGAGACATCTGGGGGACTCTTGCAATGGTGGCACGACCCTGGAGTTCCTCTCGCCGTTCCTGTTGAGAGGGCCTCCTCTTGAGATGCGACGGGAACGCCGGGAACTCTTTCCCGACGAAGCAGGGAAAGGATCCCTGATCTCGAGCTACGAGGCGGAAACGGGGCTCCTCTGGATGTGTGCGGGACCCTCTTGATTCCTCTCGAGTGGAGACGGGTATGTCGGGGAACTTCTTGATTTGCACCAAGGGTGTGAAGGACCCTTTCGAAGTTCCAGAGGGGAGGTGTGATCAGCCTCGAGACGCCTCAGCGGAAATGGGCCTCATCTCGCCTGGAGGGGAGAACCTCCTGGATTTTCTCGAGTTGCGGCAGGTCTTCACGAGTTACGACGGGGACCTCAGGGACCCGCTCTGGTGGCCTCAGGAAAGGCCAGTCCCCATGCGAGTTGCTAGGGGACCTCTCGGGATTCCTCTCCCGTCCATGCCGGGGCCTCAGTCCTTGTGTGGAGTCGGGGCCGGAACCTGAGGATTCCTCTCCAGTGTTGCCATGGATCTTGGGGTGCCTCTGAGTCTCCCCAGGGGAGTCAGGCCTCGTCTCGAGTCGGGTCATGCACGTGCGCTTTCCTCCCGAGCCTCAGCAGTAGTGTCACGCTTTCTGTCACGTGGATCAAGGGATCTGTGGCTTTCCCTCGAGGCTGTACCTCGAGGCTTTCCCACGAGGCTTTCCCACAGGGCTGTGCCACGTACCACCTTGGTGTGAGTCGATCCTCGGCGTGAAAGACGTGCCGGTGAAGGGAAAACAGGTTCCTCTGGAATGGACTGAGACATCTGGGGGACTCTTGGAATGGTGGCACGACCCTGGAGTTCCTCTCGCCGTTCCTGTTGAGAGGGCCTCCTCTTGAGATGCGACGGGAACGCCGGGAACTCTTTCCCGACGAAGCAGAGAAAGGATCCCTCATCTCGAACTACGAGGCGGAAACGGGGCTCCTCTGGATGTGGGAGGGTCCCTCGTGATTCCTCTCGAGTGGAGACGGCTATGTCGGGGAACTTCTTGATTTGCAGCAAGGGTGTGAAGGAGCCTTTCGAAGTTCCAGAGGGGAGGTGTGATCAGCCTCGAGACGCCTCAGCGGAAATGGGCCTCATCTCGCCTGGAGGGGAGAACCTCCTGGATTTTCTCGAGTTGCGGCAGGTCTTCTCGAGTTACGACGGGGACCTCAGGGACCCGCTCTGGTGGCCTCAGGAAAGGCCAGTCCCCATGCGAGTTGCTAGGGGACCTCTCGGGATTCCTCTCCCGTCCATGCCGGGGCCTCAGTCCTTGTGTGGAGTCGGGGCCGGAACCTGAGGATTCCTCTCCAGTGTTGCCATGGATCTTGGGGTGCTTCTGAGTCTCCCCAGGGGAGTCAGGCCTCGTCTCGAGTGGGGGCATGCACGTGCGCTTTCCTCCCGAGCTGCAGCAGTAGTGTCACGCTTCCTGTCACGTGGATCAAGGGATCTGTGGCTTTCCCTCGAGGCTGTCCCTCGAGGCTTTCCCACGAGGCTTTCCCACAGGGCTGTGCCACGTGCCACCTTGGTGGGAGTCGATCCTCGGCGTGAAAGACGAGCCAGTGAAGGGAAAAGAGGTTCCTCTGGTATGGACTGAGACATCTGGGGGACTCTTGGAAAGGTGGCACGACACTGGAGTTCCTCTCGCCGTTCCTGTTGAAAGGGCCTCCTCTTGAGATGCGACGGGAACTCCGGGAACTCTTTCCCGACGAAGCAGGGACAGGGATCCCTCATCTCGAGCTACGAGGCGAAAACGGGGCTCCTCTGAATGTGGGCGGGACCCTCGTGATTCCTCTCGAGTGGAGACGGGTATGTCGGGGAACTTCTTGATTTGCAGCAAGAGGTGTGAAGGAGCCTTTCGAAGTTCCAGAGGTGAGGTGTGATCCGCCTCGTGACACCTCAGCAGAAATGGGCCTCATTTCGCCTGGAGGGGAGAACCTCCTGGATTTTCTCGAGTTGCGGCAGGTCTTCTCGAGTTAAGTCGGGGACCACAGGGACCCGCTCTGGTGGCCTCAGGAAAGGGCAGTCCCCATGCGAGTTGCTAGGGGACCTCTCAGGATTCCTCTCCCGTCCATGCCGGGGCCTCAGTCCTTGTGTGGTAGACGGGGCCGGAACCTGAGGATTCCTCTCCAGTGTTGCCATGGATCTTGGGGTGCTTCTGAGTCTCCCCAGGGGAGTCGGGCCTCGTCTCGAGTGGGGGCATGCACGTGCGCTTTCCTCCCGGGCTGTAGCAGCAGTGTCACGCTTCCTTTCACGTGGATCAAGGGATCTGTGGCTTTCCCTCGAGGCTGTCCCTCGAGGCTTTCCCACGAGGCTTTCCAACAGGGCTGTGCCACGTGCCACCTTGGTGTGAGTTGATCCTCGGCGTGAAAGACGAGCCGGTGAAGGGAAAAGAGGTTCCTCTGGAATGGACTGATACATCTGGGGGACTCTTGGAATGGTGGCACGACCCTGGAGTTCCTCTCGCCGTTCCTGTTGAGAGGGCCTCCTCTTGAGATGCGACGGGAAACGCCGGGAACTCTTTCCCGACCAAGCAGGGAAAGGATCCCTCATCTCGAGCTACGAGGTGGAAACGGTGCTCCTCTGGATGTGGGCGGGACCCTCGTGATTCCTCTCGAGTGGAGACGGGTATGTCGGGGAACTTCTTGATTTGCACCAAGGGTGTGAAGGACCCTTTCGAAGTTCCAGAGGGGAGGTGTGATCAGCCTTGAGACGCCTCAGCGGAAATGGGCCTCATCTCGCCTGGAGGGGAGAACCTCCTGGATTTTCTCGAGTTGCGGCAGGTCTTCTCGAGTTACGACGGGGACCTCAGGGACCCGCTCTGGTGGCCTCAGGAAAGGCCAGTCCCCCATGCAAGTTGCTAGGGGCCTCTCTGGACTCCTCTCCCGTCCATGCCGAGGCCTCAGTCCTTGTGTGGAGTCGGGGCCGGAACCTGAGGATTCCTCTCCAGTGTTGCCATGGATCTTGGGGTGCTTCTGAGTCTCCCCAGGGAAGTCAGGCCTCGTCTTGAGTGGGGGCATGCACGTGCGCTTTCCTCCCGAGCTGCAGCAGTAGTGTCACGCTTCCTGTCACGTGGTTCAAGGGATCTGTGGCTTTCCCTCGAGGCTGTCCCTCGAGGCTTTCCCACAAGCTTTCCCACAGGGCTGTGCCACGTGCCACCTTGGTGGGGAGTCGATCCTCGGCGTGAAAGACGAGCCGGTGAAGGGAAAAGAGATTCCTCTGGAATGGACTGAGACATCTGCGGGACTCTAGGAATGGTGGCACGACCCTGGAGTTCCTCTCGCCGTTCCTGTTGAGAGGGCCTCCTCTTGAGATGCGACGGGAACGCCGGGAACTCTTTCCCGACGAAGCAGGGAAAGGATCCCTCATCTCGAGCTACGAGGCGGAAACGGGGCTCCTCTGGATGTGGGCGGGACCCTCGTGATTCCTCTCGAGTGGAGACGGGTATGTCGGGGAACTTCTTGATTTGCAGCAAGGGTGTGAAGGACCCTTTCGAAGTTCCAGAGGTGAGGTGTGATCAGCCTCGAGACGCCTCAGCGGAAATGGGCCTCATCTCGCCTGGAGGGGAGAACCTCCTGGATTTTCTCGAGTTGCGGCAGGTCTTCTCGAGTTACGACGGGGACCTCAGGGACCCGCTCTGGTGGCCTCAGGAAAGGCCAGTCCCCATGCGAGTTGCCTAGGGGACCTCTCGGGATTCCTCTCCCATCCATGCCGGGGCCTCAGTCCTTGTGTGGAGTCGGGCCCGGAACCTGAGGATTCCTCTCCAGTGTTGCCATGGATCTTGGGGTGCTTCTGAGTATCCCCAGGGGAGTCAGGCCTCGTCTCGAATGGGGGCATGCACGTGCGCTTTCTTCCCGAGCTGCAGCAGTAGTGTCACGCTTCCTGTCACGTGGATCAAGGGATCTGTGGCGTTCCCTCGAGTCTTTCCCTCTAAGTTTTCCCTTGAGGCTTTCCCACATGGCTGTGCCATGTGCCACCTTGGTGTAAGTCGATCCTCGGCGTGAAAGAAGAGCTGGTGAAGGGAAAAGAGGTTCCTATGGAATGGACTGAGACATCTGGGGGACTCTTGGAATGGTGGCACGACCCTGGAGTTCCTCTCGCCGTTCCTGTTGAGAGGGCCTCCTCTTGAGATGCGACGGGAACGCCGGGAACTCTTTCCCGACGAAGCAGGGAAAGGATCCCTGATCTCGAGCTACGAGGCGGAAACGGGGCTCCTCTGGATGTGTGCGGGACCCTCTTGATTCCTCTCGAGTGGAGACGGGTATGTCGGGGAACTTCTTGATTTGCACCAAGGGTGTGAAGGACCCTTTCGAAGTTCCAGAGGGGAGGTGTGATCAGCCTCGAGACGCCTCAGCGGAAATGGGCCTCATCTCGCCTGGAGGGGAGAACCTCCTGGATTTCTCGAGTTGCGGCAGGTCTTCTCGAGTTACGACGGGGACCTCAGGGACCCGCTCTGGTGGCCTCAGGAAAGGCCAGTCCCCATGCGACTTGCTAGGGGGCCTCTCGGATTTCCTCTCCTGGCCATGCCGGGGCCTCAGTCCTTGTGTGGAGTCGGGCCCGGAACCTGAGGATTCCTCTCCAGTGTTGCCATGGATCTTAGGGTGCTTCTGAGTCTCCCCAGGGGTGTCAGGCCTCGTCTCGAGTGGGGGCATGCACGTGCGCTTTCCTCCCGAGCTGCAGCAGTAGTGTCACGCTTCCTGTCACGTGGATCAAGGGATCTGTGGCTTTCCCTCGAGGCTGTCCCTCGAGGCTTTCCCACGAGGCTTTCCCACAGGGCTGTGCCACGTGCCACCTTGGTGTGAGTCGATCCTCGGCGTGAAAGACGAGCCGGTGAAGGGGAAAAGAGGTTCCTCTGGAATGGACTGAGACATCTGGGGGACTCTTGGAATGGTGGCACGACCCTGGAGTTCCTCTCACCGTTCCTGTTGAGAGGGCCTGCTCTTGAGATGCGACGGGAACGCCGGGAACTCTTTCCCGACGAAGCAGGGAAAGGATCCCTCATCTCGAGCTATGTGGCCGAAACGGGGCTCCTCTGAATGAGGGCGGGACCCTCGTGATTCCTCTCGAGTGGAGACGGCTAGGACGGGGAACTTCTTGATTTGCAGCAAGGGTGTGAAGAAGCCTTTAGAAGTTCCAGAGGTGAGGTGTTATCCGCCTCGTGACACCTCAGCAGAAATGGGCCTCATCTCACCTGGAGGGAGAACCTCCTGGATTTTCTCGAGTTGCGGCAGGTCATCTCGAGTTACGACGGGGACCTCAGGGACCCGCTCTGGTGGCCTCAGGAAAGGCCAGTCCCCATGCGAGTTGCTAGGGGACCTCTCAGGATTCCTCTCCCGTCCATGCCGGGGCCTCAGTCCTTGTGTGGAGTCGGGGCTGGAACCTGAGGATTCCTCTCCAGTGTTGCCATGGATCTTGGGGTGCTTCTGAGTCTCCCCAGGGGAGTCGGGCCTCGTCTCGAGTGGGGGCATGCACGTGCGCTTTCCTCCCGAGCTGTAGCAGCAGTGTCACGCTTCCTTTCACGTGGATCAAGGGATCTGTGGCTTTCCTTCGAGGCTGTCCCTTTAGGCTTTCCCACGAGGGCTTTCCCACAGGGCTGTGCCACGTGCCACCTTGGTGTGAGTCGATCCTCGGCGTGAAAGACGAGCCGGTGAAGGGAAAAGAGGTTCCTCTGGAATGGACTGAGACATCTGGGGGACTCTTGGAATAGTGGCACGACCCTGGAGTTCCTCTCGCCGTTCCTGTTGAGAGGGCCTCCTCTTGAGATGCGACGGGAACGCCGGGAACTCTTTCCCGACGAAGCAGGGAAAAGGATCCCTCATCTCGAGCTACGAGGCGGCGGAAACGGGGCTCCTCTGGATGTGGGCGGGACCCTCGTGATTCCTCTCGAGTGGAGACGGGTATGTCGGGGAACTTCTTGATTTGCAGCAAGGGTGTGAAGGACCCTTTCGAAGTTCCAGAGGTGAGGTGTGATCAGTCTCGAGATGCCTCAGCGGAAATGGGCCTCATCTCGCCTGGAGGGGAGAACCTCCTGGATTTTCTCGAGGTTGCGGCAGGTCTTCTCGAGTTACGACGGGGACCTCAGGGATCCGCTCTGGTGGCCTGAGGAAAGGCCAGTCCCCATGCGAGTTGCTAGGGGGCCTCTCGGGATTCCTCTCCCGTCCATGCCGGGGCCTCAGTCCTTGTGTGGAGTCGGGGCCGGAACCTGAGGATTCCTCTCCAGTGTTGCCATGGATCTTGGGGTGCTTCTGAGTCTCCCAGGGGAGTCAGGCCTCGTCTCGAGTGGGGGCATGCACATGTGCTTTCCTCTCGAGCTGCAGCAGTAGTATCACGCTTCCTGTCACGTGGATCAAGGGATCTGTGGCTTTCCCTCGAGGCTGTCCCTCGAGGCTTTCCCACGAGGCTTTCCCACAGGGCAGTGCCACGTGCCACCTTGGTGGGAGTCGATCCTCGGCGTGAAAGACAAGCCGGTGAAGGGAAAAGAGGTTCCTCTGGTATGGACTGAGACATTTGGGGGACTCTTGGAAAGGTGGCATGACACTGGAGTTCCTCTTGCCGTTCCTGTTGAGAGGGCTTCCTCTTGAGATGCGACGGGAACTCCGGGAACTCTTTCCCTACGAAGCAGGGACAGGATCCCTCATCTCGAGCTACGAGGCCGAAACGGGGCTCCTCTGAATGTGGGCGGGACCCTCGTGATTCCTCTCGAGTGGAGACGGGTATGTCGGGGAACTTCTTGATTTGCACCAAGGGTGTGAAGGACCCTTTCGAAGTTCCAGAGGGAGGTGTGATCTGCCTCGAGACGCCTCAGCGGAAATGGGCCTCATCTCGCCTGGATGGGAGAACCTCCTGGATTTTCTCGAGTTGCGGCAGGTCTTCTCGAGTTACGACGGGGACCTCACGGACCCGCTCTGGTGGGCTGAGGAAAGGCCAGTCCCCATGCGAGTTGCTAGGGGACCTCTCGGGATTCCTCTCCCGTCCATGCCGGGGCCTCAGTCCTTGTGTGGAGTCGGGGCCGGAACCTGAGGATTCCTCTCCAGTGTTGCCATGGATCTTGGGGTGCTTCTGAGTCTCCCCAGGGGAGTCAGGCCTCGTCTCGAGTGGGGGCATGCACGTGCGCTTTCCTCCCGAGCTGCAGCAGTAGTGTCACGCTTCCTGTCACGTGGATCAAGGGATCTGTGGCTTTCCCTCGAGGCTGTCCCTCGAGGCTTTCCCACGAGGCTTTCCCACAGGGCTGTGCCACGTGCCACCTTGGTGTGAGTCGATCCTCGGCGTGAAAAGACGAGCCGGTGAAGGGAAAAGAGGTTCCTCTGGAATGGACTGAGACATCTGGGGGACTCTTGGAATGGTGGCACGACCCTGGAGTTCCTCTCGCCGTTCCTGTTGAGAGGGCCTCCTCTTGAGATGCGACGGGAACGCCGGGAACTCTTTCCCCACGAAGCAGGGAAAGGATCCCTCATCTCGAGCTACGAGGCGGAAACGGGGCTCCTCTGGATGTGCGCGGGACCCTCGTGATTCCTCTCCAGTGGAGACGGGTATGTCGGGGAACTTCTTGATTTGCACCAAGGGTGTGAAGCACCCTTTCGAAGTTCCAGAGGTGAGGTGTGATCAGCCTCGAGACGCCTCAGCGGAAATGGGCCTCATCTCACCTGGAGGGGAGAACCTCCTGGATTTTCTCGAGTTGCGGCTGGTCTTCTCGTGTTACGACGGGGACCACAGGGACCCGCTCTGGTGGCCTCAAGAAAGGCCAGTCCCCCTGCGAGTTGCTATGGGACCTCTCGGGATTCATCTCCCGTCCATGCCGGGGCCTAAGTCCTTGTGTGGAGTCGGGGCCGGAACCTGAGGATTCCTCTCCAGTGTTGCCATGGATCCTGGGGTGCTTCTGAGTCTCCCCAGGGGAGTCAGGCCTCGTCTCGAGTGGGGGCATGCACGTGCGGTTTCCTCCCGAGCTGCAGCAGTAGTGTCACGCTTCCTGTCACGTGGATCAAGGGATCTGTTGCTTTCCCTCGAGGCTGTCCCTCGAGGCTTTCCCACGAGGCTTTCCCACAGGGCTGTGCCACGTGCCACCTTGGTGTGAGTCGTCCCTTCGGCGTGAAAGACGAGCTGGTGAAGGGAAAAGAGGTTCCTCTGTTATGTCCTGAGACATCTGGGGGACTCTTGGAATGGTGGCACGACCCTGGAGTTCCTCTCGCCGTTCCTGTTGAGAGGGCCTCCTCTTGAGATGCGACCGGAAGCCCGGGAACTCTTTCTCGACGAAGCAGTGAAAGGATCCCTCATCTCGAGCTATGAGTCGGAAACGGGGCTCCTCTGGATGTGGGCGGACCCTCGTGTTTCCTCTCGAGTGCAGACGGGTATGTCGGGGAACTTCTTGACTTGCACCAAGCGTGTGGATGACCCTTTCGAAGTTCCAGAGGTGAGGTGTGATCAGCCTGGAGACGCCTCAGCGGAAATGGGCCTCATCTCGCCTGGAGGGAGAACCTCCTGGATTTTCTCGAGTTGCGGCAGGGTCTTCTCGAGTTACGACGGGGACCTCAGGGACCCGCTCTGGTGGCCTCAGGAAAGGCCAGTCCCCGTGCGAGTTGCTAGGGGCCATCTCGGGATTCCTCTCCCTTCCATGCCGGGGCCTAAGACCTTGTGTGAAGTTGGGGCCGGAACTTCAGGATTCCTTTCCAGTGTTGCCATGGATCTTGGGGTGCTTCTGAGTCTCCCCAGGGGAGTCAGGCCTCGTCTCGAGTGGGGGCATGCACGTGCGCTTTCCTCCCGAGCTGCAGCAGTAGTGTCACGCTTCCTGTCACGTGGATCAAGGGATCTGTGGCTTTCCCTCGAGGCTGTCCCTCGAGGCTTTCCCACGAGGCTTTCCCACAGGGCTGTGCCACGTGCCACCTTGGTGTGAGTCGATCCTAGGCGTGAAAGACGAGCCGGTGAAGAGAAAAGAGCTTCCTCTGGAATGGACTGAGACATCTGGGGGACTCTTGGAAAGGTGGCACGACCCTGGAGTTCCTCTCGCCGTTCCTGTTGAGAGGGCCTCCTCTTGAGATGCGACGGGAACGCCGGGAACTCTTTCCCGACGAAGCAGGGAAAGGATCCTTCATCTCGAGCTACGAGGCGGAAACCGGGCTCCTCTGGATGTGGGCGGGACCCTCGTGATTCCTCTCGAGTGGAGACGGGTATGTCGGGGAACTTCTTGATTTGCACCAAGGGTGTGAAGGACCCTTTCGAAGTTCCAGAGGGGAGGTGTGATCAGCCTCGAGACGCCTCAGCGGAAATGGGCCTCATCTCGCCTGGAGGGGAGAACCTCCTGGATTTTCTCGAGTTGCGGCAGGTCTTCTCGTGTTACGACGGGGACCTCACGGACCCGCTCTGGTGGCCTCAGGAAAGGCCAGTCCCCATGCGAGTTGCTAGGGGACCTCTCGGAATTCCTCTCCCGTCCATGCCGGGGCCTCAGTCCTTGTGTGGAGTCGGGGCCGGAACCTGAGGATTCCTCTCCAGTGTTGCCATGGATCTTGGGGTGCTTTTGAGTCTCCCCAGGGGAGTCAGGCCTCGTCTCGAGTGGGGGCATGCACGTGCGCTTTCCTCCCGAGCTGCAGCAGTAGTGTCACGCTTCCTGTCACGTGGATCAAGGGATCTGTGGCTTTCCCTCGAGGCTGTCCCTCGAGGCTTTCCCACGAGGCTTTCCCACAGGGCAGTGCCACGTGCCACCTTGGTGGGAGTCGATCCTCGGCGTGAAAGACGAGCCGGTGAAGGGAAAAGAGGTTCCTCTGGGTATGGACTGAGACATTTGGGGGACTCTTGGAAAGGTGGCATGACACTGGAGTTCCTCTTGCCGTTCCTGTTGAGAGGGCTTCCTCTTGAGATGCGACGGGAACTCCGGGAACTCTTTCCCTACGAAGCAGGGACAGGATCCCTCATCTCGAGCTACGAGGCCGAAACGGGGCTCCTCTGAATGTGGCGGGGACCCTCGTGATTCCTCTCGAGTGGAGACGGGTATGTCGGGGAACTTCTTGATTTGCACCAAGGGTGTGAAGGACCCTTTCGAAGTTCCAGAGGGAGGTGTGATCTGCCTCGAGACGCCTCAGCGGAAATGGGCCTCATCTCGCCTGGATGGGAGAACCTCCTGGATTTTCTCGAGTTGCGGCAGGTCTTCTCGAGTTACGACGGGGACCTCACGGACCCGCTCTGGTGGGCTGAGGAAAGGCCAGTCCCCATGCGAGTTGCTAGGGGACCTCTCGGGATTCCTCTCCCGTCCATGCCGGGGCCTCAGTCCTTGTGTGGAGTCGGGGGCCGGAACCTGAGGATTCCTCTCCAGTGTTGCCATGGATCTTGGGGTGCTTCTGAGTCTCCCCAGGGGGAGTCAGGCCTCGTCTCGAGTGGGGGCATGCACGTGCGCTTTCCTCCCGAGCTGCAGCAGTAGTGTCACGCTTCCTGTCACGTGGATCAAGGGATCTGTGGCTTTCCCTCGAGGCTGTCCCTCGAGGCTTTCCCACGAGGCTTTCCCACAGGGCTGTGCCACGTGCCACCTTGGTGTGAGTCGATCCTCGGCGTGAAAGACGAGCCGGTGAAGGGAAAAGAGGTTCCTCTGGAATGGACTGAGACATCTGGGGGACTCTTGGAATGGTGGCACGACCCTGGAGTTCCTCTCGCCGTTCCTGTTGAGAGGGCCTCCTCTTGAGATGCGACGGGAACGCCGGGAACTCTTTCCCCACGAAGCAGGGAAAGGATCCCTCATCTCGAGCTACGAGGCGGAAACGGGGCTCCTCTGGATGTGCGCGGGACCCTCGTGATTCCTCTCCAGTGGAGACGGGTATGTCGGGGAACTTCTTGATTTGCACCAAGGGTGTGAAGCACCCTTTCGAAGTTCCAGAGGTGAGGTGTGATCAGCCTCGAGACGCCTCAGCGGAAATGGGCCTCATCTCACCTGGAGGGGAGAACCTCCTGGATTTTCTCGAGTTGCGGCTGGTCTTCTCGTGTTACGACGGGGACCACAGGACCCGCTCTGGTGGCCTCAAGAAAGGCCAGTCCCCCTGCGAGTTGCTATGGGACCTCTCGGGATTCATCTCCCGTCCATGCCGGGGCCTAAGTCCCTTGTGTGGAGTCGGGGCCGGAACTGAGGATTCCTCTCCAGTGTTGCCATGGATCCTGGGGTGCTTCTGAGTCTCCCCAGGGGAGTCAGGCCCTCGTCTCGAGTGGGGGCATGCACGTGCGGTTTCCTCCCGAGCTGCAGCAGTAGTGTCACGCTTCCTGTCACGTGGATCAAGGGATCTGTTGCTTTCCCCTCGAGGCTGTCCCTCGAGGCTTTCCCACGAGGCTTTCCCACAGGGCTGTGCCACGTGCCACCTTGGTGTGAGTCGATCCTCGGCGTGAAAGACGAGCTGGTGAAGGGAAAAGAGGTTCCTCTGTTATGTCCTGAGACATCTGGGGGACTCTTGGAATGGTGGCACGACCCTGGAGTTCCCTCTCGCCGTTCCTGTTGAGAGGGCCTCCTCTTGAGATGCGACCGGAAGCCCGGGGAACTCTTTCTCGACGAAGCAGTGAAAGGATCCCTCATCTCGAGCTATGAGTCGGAAACGGGGGCTCCTCTGGATGTGGGCGGGACCCTCGTGTTTCCTCTCGAGTGCAGACGGGTATGTCGGGGGGAACTTCTTGACTTGCACCAAGCGTGTGGATGACCCTTTCGAAGTTCCAGAGGTGAGGTGTGATCAGCCTGGAGACGCCTCAGCGGAAATGGGGCCTCATCTCGCCTGGAGGGGAGAACCTCCTGGATTTCTCGAGTTGCGGCAGGTCTTCTCGAGTTACGACGGGGACCTCAGGGACCCGCTCTGGTGGCCTCAGGAAAGGCCAGTCCCCGTGCCAGTTGCTAGGGGCCATCTCGGGATTCCTCTCCGTCCATGCCGGGGCCTAAGACCTTGTGTGAAGTTGGGGCCGGAACTTCAGGATTCCTTTCCAGTGTTGCCATGGATCTTGGGGTGCTTCTGAGTCTCCCCAGGGGAGTCAGGCCTCGTCTCGAGTGGGGGCATGCACGTGCGCTTTCCTCCCGAGCTGCAGCAGTAGTGTCACGCTTCCTGTCACGTGGATCAAGGGATCTGTGGCTTTCCCTCGAGGCTGTCCCTCGAGGCTTTCCCACGAGGCTTTCCCACAGGGCTGTGCCACGTGCCACCTTGGTGTGAGTCGATCCTCGGCGTGAAAGACGAGCCGGTGTAGAGAAAAGAGCTTCCTCTGGAATGGACTGAGACATCTGGGGGACTCTTGGAAAGGTGGCACGACCCTGGAGTTCCTCTCGCCGTTCCTGTTGAGAGGGCCTCCTCTTGAGATGCGACGGGAACGCCGGGAACTCTTTCCCGACGAAGCAGGGAAAGGATCCTTCATCTCGAGCTACGAGGCGGAAACCGGGCTCCTCTGGATGTGGGCGGGACCCTCGTGATTCCTCTCGAGTGGAGACGGGTATGTCGGGGAACTTCTTGATTTGCACCAAGGGTGTGAAGGACCCTTTCGAAGTTCCAGAGGGGAGGTGTGATCAGCCTCGAGACGCCTCAGCGGAAATGGGCCTCATCTCGCCTGGAGGGGAGAACCTCCTGGATTTTCTCGAGTTGCGGCAGGTCTTCTCGTGTTACGACGGGGACCTCACGGACCCGCTCTGGTGGCCTCAGGAAAGGCCAGTCCCCCATGCGAGTTGCTAGGGGACCTCTCGGGATTCCTCTCCCGTCCATGCCGGGGCCTCAGTCCTTGTGTGGAGTCGGGGCCGGAAACTGAGGATTCCTCTCCAGTGTTGCCATGGATCTTGGGGTGCTTTTGAGTCTCCCCAGGGGAGTCAGGCCTCGTCTCGAGTGGGGGCATGCACGTGCGCTTTCCTCCCGAGCTGCAGCAGTAGTGTCACGCTTCCTGTCACGTGGATCAAGGGATCTGTGGCTTTCCCTCGAGGCTGTCCCTCGAGGCTTTCCCACGAGGCTTTCCCACAGGGCTGTGCCACGTGCCACCTTGGTGTGAGTCGATCCTCGGCGTGAAAGACGAGCCGCTGAAGGGAAAAGAGTTTCCTCTGGAATGGACTGAGACATCTGGGGGACTCTTGGAATGGTGGCACGACCCTGGAGTTCCTCTCGCCGTTCCTGTTGAGAGGGCCTCCTCTTGAGATGCGACGGGAACGCCGGGAACTCTTTCCCGACGAAGCAGGGAAAGGATCCCTCATCTCGAGCTACGAGGCGGAAACGGGGCTCCTCTGGATGTGCGCGGGACCCTCGTGATTCCTCTCCAGTGGAGACGGGTATGTCGGGGAACTTCTTTATTTGCACCAAGGGTGTGAAGGAGCCTTTCGAAGTTCCAGAGGGGAGGTGTGATCAGCCTCGAGACGCCTCAGCGGAAATGGGCCTCATCTCGCCTGGAGGGAGAACCTCCTGGATTTTCCTCGAGTTGCGGCAGGTCTTCTCGAGTTACGACGGGGGACCTCAGGGACCCGCTCTGGTGGCCTCAGGAAAGGCCAGTCCCCAAGCTAGTTGCTAGGGTACTCTCGGGATTCCTCTCCCGTCCATGCCGGGGCCTCAGTCCTTGTGTGGAGTCGGGGCCGGAACCTGAGGATTCCTCTCCAGTGTTGCCATGGATCTTGGGGTGATTCTAAGTCTCCCCAGGGGAGTCAGGCCTCGTCTCGAGTGGGGGCATGCACGTGCCGGGTTTCCTCCCGAGCTGCAGCAGTAGTGTCACGCTTCCTGTCACGTGGATCAAGGGA